>NC_084747.1:35656754-35709254 GCF_033978785.1 Entelurus aequoreus
TGTACCTTTCAGCATTAATGGTGCCTTCACAGATGTGTAAGTTACCCATGCCTTCGGCACTAATACACCCTCGTACCATCACAGATGCTGGCTTTTGTACTTTGCGCCTATAACAATCCGGGTGTTTCTTTTCCTCTTTGGTCCGGAGGACACGACGTCCACAGTTTCCAAAAACAATTTGAAATGGGGACTCGTCAGACCACAGAACACTTTTACACTTTGCATCAGTCCATCTTAGATGAGCTCGGTCCCAGCAAAGCCGGCAGGGTTTCTGGGTGTTGTTGATAAATGGCTTTCGCTTTGCATAGTAGAGTTTTAACTTGCACTTACAGATATAGTGACAAACTGTAGTTACTGACAGTGGGTTTCTGAAGTGTTCCTGAGCCCATGTGGTGATATCCTTTACACACTGATGTCGCTTTTTGATGCAGTGCCGCCTGAAGGAATCGAAGGTCCTTAATATCATCGCTTACATGCAGTGATTTCTCCAGATTCTCTGAACCTTTTGATGATATTACGGACCGTAGATGGTGAAATCCCTAAATTCCTTGCAATAGCTCGTTGAGAAATGTTTTTCTTAAACAGTTCAACAATTTGCTCACGCATTTGTTCACAAAGTGGTGACCCTCGCCCATCCTTGTTTGTGAATAATTCAGCATTTCATGGAAGCTACTTTTATACCCAATTATGGCATCCACCTGTTCCCAATTAACCTGTTCACCTGTGGGATTTTCTATGTGTTTGATGAGCATTCCTCAACTTTCTCAGTCTTTCTTGCCACTTGTGCCAGCTTTTTTGAAACATGTTGCAGGCATCAAATTCCAATTGAGCTCATATTTGCAAAAAATAAAGTTTTCCAGTTCGAACGTGAAGTATCTTGTCTTTGTAGTGTATTCAATTGAATATAGGTTGAAAAGGATTTGCAAATCATTACTTTTTGTTTTTATTTACCATTTACACAACGTGCCAACTTCACTGGTTTTGGGTTTTGTAATAAAAGTAAAATTAGTGACGTCACAGTATGTAAACATACAGACCATTAAAAGGTTAAAGTACCACTGATATAGGTGTGGTGAAATTATCCTCTGCATTTGACCCATCCCCTTGTTCCACCCCCTGGGAGGCGAGGAGAGCAGTGAGCAGCAGCGGTGGCTGCGCTCGGTAATCATTTTGGTGATTTAAATCCCAATTCCGACCCTTGATGCTGAGTGCCAAGCAGGGAGTAATGGGTCCCATTTTTTAGTCTTTGGTATGACTCGACCTACCGATCTGAGAGCCCTAAAAACAATATCAGATGTCTATAAGTTATGGCAGGCTGATGTTGATCTAATAGACAGAAGAATACTAATACATTATATTTTCATAGCAGTTTTTGGGAAGATTAAATTTTTTGTCATGCGGATCAATTGCATGAGTGAGTTGTAAGAACCACTTAAAGGGGAACTGCACTTTTTTTTTGAATGATGCCTATTGTTCACAATCACTGTGAGAGACACACTTCTTTTTTTAGGTGGGGGGTTTAAAGATGATAAAAAAACACTTGGAAGGTGTGACTGATGAGCATTCAAAGCTCTCTAAAAGCAACGTCAAAACCCTCCATTAATGTTTTGTATACACACTGCAAGTATATATAATGTAGTAACAGACACGTTCATAACAATATGTAGTATGTACAATATTTACCCTATTTTGGTCATTTTAATCATTGCCGGAACAAATTCTTTGGCGCATTTATTTCCGTTTTCATAGCAGCGCACTTTTGACTTCCAGTGAGTTTCTACTTACGGATACAAAACGCTTGTCTGTGTTCTAATCATGGCAGACTTGGTAACAAACATAGACGACGACTATTTTTGGGCAAATGAAGATTCACAACCTTATACTTTTGAATCTGAATTTATGGAGGATGAACTACTGCTTCTAGAAGCCAGCATAAAGGAAGAGTGAGACAGAAGCCGTGAGAGTGAGGCGAAAGTGAATCGACGCTCCAAATTGTGGAACTTGAAGCCATGCAGTACATGCGCTCTATGGCTCGCTGTGTACAAACAAAACATGAAATGTGGGCTAATACTTTATACATACTGTAATACATACCTAGGCAATTATTTTGACTCGGGGGGCCAAATTTAGACAAAGAAATGTGTCTGGGGGCCAGTATATCTATCTATGTTTACATATACTAATAAACTAATACAAAAACTCACAATAATGTCTGATTGAAAGCTAAAAACGTTATGACAGACCGCCTTAAAAAACGGAATGGAATTTTTTTACTGAATGAGACACCCAGAATGTACATGAAAATAAAGAATGTGGGATTTAAAATATTAACTATGAACGATAAAACACTGAATATTGACAACATATGAACGTCACACCCCATGTCGATCAACATATTTACAATCAAGCGAAACGCAACAAAAATGCAACAAACACAGCGAAATAGGATTGCGAAGGGTAAAAAAAAAAAAAAGCCCACCTACAATCTGATACATCTGGTATATCACTAAGCTTTAGAACTTTGTTGTAAAAATGTCCTTCCACGTCTGTCCCTGACACACGCATTGCAGGCCGGCCGCTCTGGAAACACTCTGTGGAAACGCTCCCAACCCACACTGCTTGGTGCCTTGTCTTGAGCTGCTGTGACGTAGATGACCATAGTAAAACTGAGGGACGGCGTGGCGGGGTTAGGAGAGTGGCCGTGCCAGCAACCTGAGGGTTCCTGGTTCAATCCCCACCTACTACCAACCTCGTCACGTCCGTTGTGTCTTTGAGCAAGACACTTCACCCTTGCTCCTGATGGGTCGTGGTTAGGGCCTTGCATGGCAGCTCCCGCCATCAGTGTGGGAAAGTGTGTGTGAATGGGTGAATGTGTAAATAGTGTCATAAGCGCTTTGAGTACCTTGAAGGTAGAAAAGCGCTATACAAGTATAACCCATTTACCATTTACCATAACTAGTATATCATGCAAAAGCGCAGATTCCAACCATTGAAATACTTTGGATCGTTCAAGACTTCCGGTCATTTCAAAACATCACTGCACATCATAATGGCGGCTACAATTTCGATCTTAAAAATCTAAAAAAAATTTAGGGGAAAGTCTGGCGGGCCTTAATTTGCCCAGGTTTACTGTAATATGATTGTTTGTGTTTTTCAGTCAGTACAAGTTGCTCTCCTATCAAAGTTGTGTGCATTACAAACTCAAACGCGATTCGTGTTGATGTAGAAGCTATCTTATCTCTTTCCGTAGTTAGCCTTTATGGCTAATACCGTAGCACGCCAACGTCGTCTTAGTACTCTTAAAAAAAAAAAAAAATAAGTGTTCGCTCTTACAATAACAAAATTTGCTACAGTTTGGTTATAATACAGGTTACCGAACGTAAATGAAGTACTGTTGACAGTTTGTGAATGCATTTTAAAGTGATTTAGAGGTAGAATTGATTGCCTCCATTAGCTGCATTGCTAGCTACAAAGAACTAGTATTTTTTATGTTAGAAAGTTAAAAAAAAAAAAAAACCTTTTGTCTTCTTGCCTCTTATGATTGTGAACTATAAGCAAGATTAAGAGTTAAATAATAATAATAAAAGTCCATAAATAGCTAATGCAGTAATAAGATGGGATATTTAAAGAAGAATTAACACATTTTTAAATAATACCGTACTTCTTACCTTACTTAAAACGCTCATATTTGCACTACACTCGTAGGCATTCGTGTTCTGTGTCCCTACCTAACATCTGTAGCTGCTGAAAGGGAGAAACTAACGATGTGCCCGGGCTTCAAATATAAAACATGATTTGAAGAAAAAAATCCCGTATATTTTGGATGCATCATCGTCGTTACTACTGTATTCATGTCCAATCAATTTGTTCTCCAATGCAATTCACAGTACAAATCGAGATTCATTTAGTTTTTATCTCATTACGTTCTGCCGCCGTTGCCATGGTGATGACGCTCAAACAAACGTCATCAGCCTGCGTGGGCGATATTAATCCTCAGCTCAACAACATCGTCGAGGTAAACGCATTTCTCTAAGCCATTTTGCGCAACAAAACCGTTTTCTTTTATAATTTCGACTGTACCTTGTGTTGCTTCTCGAGGGCCACGTTAGATTAATCTTTGTTTAAAATGCTACCGTTAATATATTGATATTACACGTCGCAGTTACTGATGAGTCCTATATTTATGCCACTATCGTTCCTTAGGTTATTGTTGCTGACATAATTACAGATTCCTTTTAATCTTTGAACCTTTTTATCATCATTGTAGGAGAGGGAAGGTGAGAGAGAGAGAACTATATTTGTATTTATATAGTCTAAGGCTGCAGGAAACACTTCCACTCTGGCATAGGGTCGGTATTGGGAATAATATGTTATGTTAGAAATCCTGCAAGTCTGTTTGCTGACATTGTTATTATAAATTGACAGCTTTTCAATGTGTGAGGGGCGCTCATCAATATGTGGACCCATACCTCCGGACCCATCGCTGTTTCCTCAGTACTACAACAGACCTGCTTCAGGTTAGTCATGGACAGACAGACTATACTGTATTTCACAAAAGTGAGCACACCTCACATTTCATTCACATTTTACATCGCTTCTACGACAATATTTAGGCAATAATGTGTTGAGTCAGCCTGACTGGATAGTAAATCCATACTGCTATACAATCTGTACGCGGACTATACTCTAAAGTACAAACCCCAAAAACCAGTGAAGTTGGCATGTTGTGTAAATCGTAAATAAAAACAAAATACAATGATTTGCAAATCCTTTTCAACTTATATTCAATTGAATAGACTCCAAAGACAATATACTTAACGTTCAAACTGGGATTTTTTTTTTTTTTTTTGCAAATATTAGCTCATTTTGAATTTGATGCCTGCAACATGTTTAAAAAAAGCTAGCACAAGAGGCAAGAAAGACTGAGAAAGTTGAGGAATGCTCATCAAACACTTATTTGGAACATTCCACAGGTGAGGCTAATTGGGAACAGGTGGGTGCCATGCTTGGGTATAAAAGCAGTTTCCATGAAATGCTGAGTCATTCACAAACAAGGATGGGGCGAGGGTCACCACCTTGTGAACAAACGCGTGAGCAAATTGTCGAACAGTTTAAGAACAACATTTCTCAACGAGCTATTGCAAGGAATTTAGGGATTTCACCATCTACGGTCAGTAATATTATCAAAAGGTTCAAAGAATCTGGAGAAATCACTGCACATAAGCGATGATATTACGGACCTTCGATCCCTCAGGCGGTCCTGCGTGAAAAAGCGACATCAGTGTGTAAAGGATATCACCACATGGGCTCAGGAACACTTCAGAAAACCACTGTCAGTAACTACAGTTTGTCGTTACATCTGTACAAGTGCAGGTTAAAACTCTACTATGCAGAGCCAGAGCCATTTATCAACAACACCCAGAAACGCTGCCGGCTTTGTTGGGCCTGAGCTCATCTAAGATGGAGTGATGCAAAGTGTACTGTGGTCTGACGAGTCCACATTTCAAATAGTTTTCGGAAACTGTGGACGTCGTGTCCTCCGAAACAAAGAGGAAAAGAACCATCCGGATTCTTATAGGCGCAAAGTTCAAAAGCCAGCATCTGTGATGGTATGGGGGTGTACTAGTGCCCAAGACATGGGTAACTTACACATCTGTGAAGGCAGCATTATTGTTGAAAGGTACACACAGGTTTTGGAGCAACATATGCTGCCATCGAAGCAACGTTATCATGGACGCTCCTGCTTATTTCAGCAAGACAATGCCAAGCCACGTGTTACAACAGCTTGGCTTCATAGTAAAAGAGTGCGGGTACTAGACTGGCCTGCCTGTAGTCCAGATGTCTCCCACTGAAAATGTGTGGCGCAATATGAAGCCTGAAATACCACAACAGAGACCCCGGACTGTTGAACAACTTAAGCTGTGCATCAAGCAAGAATGGGAAAGAATTCCGCCTGAAAAGCTTCAAAAATTGGTCTCCTCAGTCCCCAAACGTTTACAGTGTTGTTAAAAGGAAAGGCCATTTAACACAGTGGTAAAAATGCCCCTGTGCCAACTTTTTTGCACTGTGTTGCCGCCATTAAATTTTAAGTTAATGATTATTTGAAAACAAAAATTAAGTTGCTCCGTTCGAACATTAAATATCCTGTCTTTGCAGTCTAATCAATTGGATATAAGTTGAAAAGGATTTGCAAATAATTGTATTCTGTTTTTATTTACGAATTACACAATGTGCCAACTTCACTGGTTTTGGAGTTTGTATATCCAAGTTTCTTTACTCTGTTACAAAATGGTTGCTGAATTGTGAGGTGTACAGTACTTACTTTTGTGAGATACTATTCATAAATACAATCAACAATTATACAATTAGACCATCAAATTAAAAATAGTTTATTCATTTTCAGTAAAACACAAAGAAGAAATAAATGATAAAAATTTGTGCAATAAACAATAAAAACACCAGATTCCGCACCAAAAACTATGATGAATACACTATACAATTTCAAAATGTAAATAGTTAGTTCATTTGCAGTAAAAAGGGATCAATCATAAATATATATATCTTTAGAATATAACAGCTGTGCAATAAAAGCACCAGAGTCGACACCAAAAACACTTCATTTTGACCTACATACAACCCATCAAAATTTGTCCAAAAACAATATTTTGCTCGCCAAAGAATGAAACATTGGACCATAACACCCAATTTTGCTACAAAAACACCCTCCTCAGTAGCGAAAACAACTGCTTCTGCAAAAACAAAACTTAAAATGCAACAAAAACTATAATTTGCATCAATAAATACATGCATTTAAAACTTTTTATTGTAATTATAATATAAAACTAAAATAAATACAATATCAAATTATAAATAGTTGGTTCCTTTGCCGTAAAAAAGGTAATAAAAATCCACCTGTCTTTAAAACATAACAGCTGTGTTTGTGCAAAAAAAACGGACTTGACACCAAAAACACTTAATTTTAATCTAAATAACCCACCTGAAACCGGTCCAAAAACAACTACTGCTTCTAAAAAAAAAACTTAAAATGCATCAAAAACTACATGCATTTGAAGCCCTTATCGCATCTTTAGTGATGTAAATACAATCCTAGTACAGGATACACTTTTCGGAATGAATTAATGGGTTTCATTTTCTTCGTCGCCTTCCAGCTCAAGATCTCCGGGAGGGAATCAGAGGCGGCACGTTAGCCCTACTCTCAGGACCCCTGGCTCCGGATCCTGTTCTGCACCCTGACTGCTACAACGCTCGTACCTCAGCAGGTCACCCACGTATCAGCCCCAATGCCTCCCACATCCAGGAACGAGGTCAGAGAGGCGTCATGAGGGAGCTACTTAAACTAGACATATTTCCCACAACAGAGATTTCTAAACCAAGTAAGTTTATTTACCTTACTTCCAGTTTGAATGTTACCGACAACATTGATGTACATATAACCTTTGACCAATTCAGAAGAACGAAAGAGTGACTTTCGCAAGGAGAATGTCCGTCGTCTTCGGGATATCCAGAGACGTTGTAAAGAACTGGAAGCTGAGAGAGCCCGTTCAACTCCAGTCAAAGCTCTCTGGACTTCACCCAAATACCAGAATGTTCCATCCAAGTTCATGACAAACCTACAGGTGACAATCATAGCAACACAAAAGTGCAAGCATCCATTAAGTCAACAAAAGAAAAAAATAGAGGGCTGTAGACGAAACAAATATTCTCCGTGATATAAATCTCAAGTAATTAATTAATGACAGGGCACTTCAATGAAATGTTACCACAAAAATATTCTCTCACTGACAGCAATTTAATGGCAACATTTCCCAGATGAGCACATTGGCTCCTTTGACACACAGCTTTAGTTGTTCTTTTAGAAGGCAGCGATACTGGCTTCAAATTCTGGTAGTATAGCTGATTTAGGAAGGTTTAAACATTTATGGTATAATGATGTTAAAATTGTAATTTTGTGATTCAAAAATATATTTTTGAACAACATATTTTTATAAATTATTTTTAGTAAAAAACATGCATCAATTGAATTCTTGTTTGATTCAAAAAAGTATAAAAATCATGTGAAGAACATTTTGTAATAAAGTGGAGACCTCCAAATAAAGTCTGCCTTGGGCCCCAGTTTAGTCTTTGATGGCTCTTGGAGACCCGCATATATTTCTGTCCTTCCACATCCTGGGGAGCGTCAGGTTCTGCAATCAGCAGCGTGCACTCTGACCAGAACGTCAATGTCAGTAAATCACCTTTATTGTAAAGCCACACACAAAAACAAAACAGGGCATCTCTCTGCTAACACCTGCTAAACTAAAACCTGCGCAGTGGCCTTGTGGTTAGAGTGTCCGCCCTGAGACTGAAAGGTTGTGAGTTCCAACCCCGGCCGAGTCATACCAAAGACTATAAAAATGGGACCCATTGCCTCCCTGCTTGGTACTCAGCATCAAGGGTTGGAACTGGGGGTTAAATCACCAAAATGATTCCCGAGTGCGGCCACCGCTGCTGCTCACTGCTCCCATCACCTCCAAAGGGGTGAACATGGGGATGGGTCAAATGCACTGTTCAGGGTTTAGTCTTGTTGTGTCTATAGGCCGGGAGTCTCTCTCTGCAGGCATCACGAGCAAAGTTCAACTCCCAGGTGTTATTGGAGGGGGGAGGGATGTCAGGGGGCTATCACTGTGATGTCCTTCAGGGGATCGTCTGTTGGGAGCAGCGTCAATGCCATTTAAGGGAGTCGAATAGTAGATATGGATCGTTGTTTTCCAAGCGAGCAGGCATTTCAATGGCTTGTCCGATCTAATCGTCAATGCTGGGTCATAATTTTATAATTTCTTTGTATTTCAATAAGCCTTTCAATGATGTTGTCCAACTTAATCTTCTTTAGGGCCACATAAATCCTGATTGTAAATCTACCATGAGAGTTCACAAACAAAAAAACCCCAAAAGTTTTCAATTGTTAGCTCACAGGCTAAAATATATTTTCTCTCACTGCATTAGTACTTTTGTTACAAAGAATTTAATAGATGGTGTAGTTTTACGTCACAGCTGTTGTCTTATGTGCAGGTTTCCAGTCCGACTGTCAAACCGCAGTGTCAGGACTTCCTAAGGAGTCATTCTAACAATAAATGCCAGCCCCTGCCCAGACCACGCTCAGCGTCCTCTGTCAACTTGCATCGCTCCAAGTCTTGCTCACCTATAGGAGAGGACAATTTGCAAGTAAGAAAATCCTACATCTCAGACCGCCACACCACAAGATTAATTACATAATATAAACATGATGGGCAGCACGGTAGAACAGGGGTTAGTGCATGTGCCTCACAATACGAAGGTCCTGAGTTCAATCCCGGCTCGGGATCTTTCTGTGTGGAGTTTGCATGTTCTCCCCGTGACTGTGTGGGTTCCCTCCGGGTACTCCGGTTTCCTCCCACTTCCAAAGACATGCACATGGGGATAGGTTGATTGGCAACACTAAATTGGCCCTAGTGTGTGAATGTGAGTGTGAATGTTGTCTGTCTATCTGTGTTGGCCCTGGGATGAGGTGGCGACTTGTCCAGGGTGTACCCCGCCTTCCGCCCGAGTGCAGCTGAGATAGGCTCCAGCACCCCCCGCGACCCCGAAAGGGACAAGCGGTAGAAAATGGATGGATGGATATAAACATGATTATGCATAGTTACAGGTTAGAGGTCAGAGCATAGACTTCATCAAGTACAATGCCAAAGCTGCGGGAAAGACCATGCAAAGATCTCAGTCGCTGATAAACCTTCAAGACAAACCAGTGCCCAGCGCTGTCATAGGCCAGGTGCCTCATTAGTGAGTATTCTTGAGCTGCATCTAACCACCAAAATACTTTTTAGTCACATACTCTGACACGGGGTCATTGAACTTGTAGCTTAGAGGAGAGGAAGAAGCAGTGGCGTGAAGAGGAGGAGCGGAGGAGGAAGAACGCAGTAAATCCTTCCATTCCACCTGGTCACACCTTAATGGCTGACCGCGAGAGGCAGGACGCTCTAAAGTCTCTCAAAGAGAGTATGTTTTTCCTCTTCATTTTTAAGTCTTGTTCTTGTTTAGATTTAACTTATTAAATCGTGTTTTTTTCTCTCCATAGGCCACCGCACCCTAGTGACAGAGCTGCTACTGCTGCCTCTCAAAGCTGACAATCTGGGCGTCCGCACACGTCGGGCTCATCTTGATAGGAAACTTTCTGAGATCGAAGAGGCCATTAAAATATTTTCCAGAGATAAGGTTTATGTCAAAATAAATTCCTAACACACATAGAGGAAGAGGAGGAACATCCCCCACCTGCTGGATTAATATAGTTTATTTGGATGTTGGTGTTACACATGTGGCTGCAAGGCCTCCTCTGCTGGACTGACCACTATCAGAAGCCCTGATATCCATTTACAATTTAAATTCTGGTATTTTTCCATGAAATTGCTATTTAACGTCTATTATTTTCATTCATTGTAGTGTCATTTTGTAGCATGTCTCTTAACTGCACTGCTTCAGTATAGTAGGTCTTTGGGTGTCCCACGATTCGATTCAATATCGATTCTTGGGGTCACGATTCGATTCAAAATCGATTTTTTTTTTTTCAATTCAACACGATTCTCGATTCAAAAATGATTTTTTTCCCGATTCAAAACGATTCTTTATTCATTCAATACATAGGATTTCAGCAGGATCTACCCCAGTCTGCTGACATGCAAGCAGAGTAGTAGATTTTTGTAAAAAGCTTTTATAATTGTTAAGGACAATGTTTTATCAACTGTGTGCAATAATGTAAATTTGTTTTAACTATTAAATTAACCAAAAATATGACTTATTTTATCTTTGTGAAAATATTGGACACAGTGTGTTGTCAAGCTTATGAGATGCGATGCAAGTGTAAGCCACTGTGACACTATTGTTCTTTTTTTTTTTTTTTTTTATAAACGTCTAATGATAATGTCAATGAGGGATTTTTAATCACTGCTATGTTGAAATTGTAACTAATATTGATACTGTTGTTAATAATATTCATTTTTGTTTCACTACTTTTGGTTTGTTCTGTGTGGTGTTTGTGTCTCCTCTCAATTGCTCTGTTTATTGCAGTTCTGAGTGTTGCTGGGTCGGGTTTGGTTTTGGAATTGGATTGCATTGTTATGGTATTGCTGTGTATTGTTTTGTTGGATTTATTAATAAAAAAAATAAAATAAAAAAAATTTTAAATTAATTTAAAAAAATTAAATAAGATTTTTTTTAAATGAGAATCGATTCTGAATCGCACAACGTGAGAATCGCGATTCAAACTTGAATCGATTTTTTCCCACACCCCTAAAATATATATGTATATATATATATATATATATATATATATATATATATATATATATATATATATATATATATATATATATATATATATATATATATATATATATATATATATATA
Source organism: Entelurus aequoreus (assembly GCF_033978785.1). Classification (NCBI taxonomy): domain Eukaryota; kingdom Metazoa; phylum Chordata; class Actinopteri; order Syngnathiformes; family Syngnathidae; genus Entelurus; species Entelurus aequoreus. Next base: position 35,668,192 of record NC_084747.1, read on the forward strand.
TATTTACCTGTATATATATAAAATATCTTTTTTAATTTTTTTTTTTTTTTGTCCAATCAGATTCCAGCTTCTATGTGTTGCCATGTCAATGGTGTGATGTTACATTATACAGTAGGACAAAGTGTTACTCTTACTGAGAATGTAATAATCCACCTTGCAAGAGAAAAGGGCTCAAAATGAGCTTGCGTATGAATATTCACAGTTGTACATATATGCGTTTTCCATTATAAAGTTTGGGTAAAGTTTCCATCTAGCAATACGATGTTACTGAAAGTGTGATGTCTGTATCTACTTCATGCACTAGAAAATTCTACTTTTAAAACCACCGGTTGATGGGAATTTATTTTAAATAAGTCTCTTTAAAAACGATACTTGTTTAGCTAACCTGTGACATCTACATTGATTAAGTGGTTAATATTTGTCGTTTTGTTTTTTTGGAGAACGTTGGCTGAGAGAGACATGCAGTCGCTCATGATTAAAGATGATAACCGGAAATGTCCGTCTTTTTTCCCCCAAATCATTTTCCAAATTAAAATAATATACTGTTGTAAAGATGATAACCGGAAATGTCTTTATCTTTTTTCCAAAATCATTTTCCAAATTAAAATAATGTACTGTTGTCTTTGTCTTTTTTTCCCAAATCATTTTCCAAATTAAAATAATATACTGTTGGTTAAAGATTTTATAACTAAACCTATTTTTGTTTGACAAGAAGGAGTTTACGTCATCACGACGTAACCCCGCCCCCCCCCCCCCCTGCGTGTCTCGTCGCCTATTTCAGTCATTGTTCATGTGCTAGCCAGAAGGCTAGTTCACAATAAAACACGTTTAAGTTATACCGCCTTCAAGTCTAACCGGATTTTTTTACTGAACTGTTCGGAGGATTTGACGGCTGAACCATGAGCAAGAGAAAAGCCCCACAAGAGTCACTAAACGAAGGAATAACAGACTTTCTTGTGGGTATGTGCACCAAAGCTAACCGCTGAGCAATGCTATTGTGTTAGCTTAAATGAAATTTGTGTTTTTTGAAGAAGACACAAATATAGATGTATTTTTTAAACATAGGTTCATAACTTCATAATTACTGTTATAGTAAAACATTTTGAGTTGAAAATGTATTTTCTGTTTCTAGAGCTGGCTAACTACGAAAAGAACGTCAACAGGGCAATTCACAAGTACAACGCTTACAGGTACTGTGCTAATAATAAAACCACACTGTTAACATACCAGCAGCACGGTGGACCAGGGGTTAGTGCACGTGCCTCACAATACGAAGGTCCTGGGTTCGATGCCCGTGCTCGAGGTCTTTCTGTGTGGAGTTTACATGTTCTCTCCGTGTCTGCGTGGGTTCCCTCCGGGTACTCCGGCTTCCTCCCACCTCCAAAAACATGCTCCTGGGGATAGGTTGATTGGCAACACTAAATTGGCCCTAGTGTGAGAATGTTTTGTTTGTCTAACTGTGTTGGCCCTGCGATGAGGTGGCGACTTGTCCAGGGTGTACACCGCCTGAATGCAGCTTGTATAGTGAATTATGTTTGTGAAGTGAATTATATTTATATAGCGCTTTTCTCTAGTGACTCAAAGCGCTTTTACATAGTGAAACTCAATATCTAAGTTACATTTAAACCAGTGTGGGTGGCACTGGGAGCAGGTGGGTAAAGTATCTTGCCCAAGGACACAACGGCAGCGACTAGGATGGCGGAAGCGGGGATCGAACCTGCAACCCTCAAGTTGCTGGCACGGCCACTCTACCAACCGAGCTATACCGCCCCGTAGGCTCCAACACCCCACCCCTCCCCCGCAATCCCTAGAGGGACAAGCGGTAGAAAATGGATGGATGGATGTTAACATACTGTTCCTTTAACTGCAGCTTCACTGACTTAACTTGACAAATAGTTTCATGAGATTGTAATTCATTGTACTAGTTTTATTTTTTTATCTAACCAAGTTTCCTATTTCAATGTAGGAAAGCAGCCTCAACAATTGCCAAGTATCCTAATAAGATCAGAAATGGTGAAGAAGCCAAGAAGCTGGTACGTACTTTGTGGCTATGGTCATAGTGAAAGACAGAATTATATACACTCTATGTGTAGTAATAATTGATAGTTTTGTCATATTACAGATGACCAGTATGATTTTGGTGAAATAGATCATTGTATATGTAGTAATAGGGCTGGGCAATACAGCCAAAAACAGTTCAGTTCAGTTTCAGTTTGTTTATTTCGAACATGCATACGATTCAATGTAATGCATCACACAACTCCATTGTTTCATTACAGCACGTCGAAAAGGAGTAGGAAGAAGCAGAGCTTATTTAATCCTAACCCTTTTCATACCATAGCAATGCTATCCAATTTCCTTGTTCTCTGTAACAGAACATTGAACAAATAAATAATATACCATAGTAAGCAAACAAATATTAAATACATAAATAATCTTTGTCTCAAAAAAAAGGGTTCAAGATGTTCATCATAATTCTTGTTCTGTGTACTTTGTGAACGCTTGTAGTTTGAACAGTCTCTTAAACTGAATCATATTGGTGCATTGTTTGATTTCTTTGCTCAAGCCATTCCATAATTTAATTCCACATACTGATATACTAAAGGTTGTAAGTGTTGTACGAGCATACAAATGTTTTAAGTTAGTTATTCCTCTAAGGTTATAGTTCTCCTCCTTTGTTGAGAAGAATTGTTGTACATTCTTGGGTAGCAGGTTATATATTTTTTGAATAGCAATTGAAAATGTTGAATGACTTTTGTCAAGCCATGGATGCACTTACCACTTCACAACAAAACATCTCATATATTTTGATATTGCTGTTTTTCCACATCTCAATAGGATGGAGTGGGTGCTAAAATAGCTGAAAAGATTGACGAGTTCCTACAGACGGGAACACTACGGAAATTGGAAAAAGTGAGTATTTTTCAATAACATGTATTTTTACGACTGAGCTTGTAACTCAAAACACGATGTCAAATCAATGTTGTCCAAATAAATTTTAAATCAATTTAATCGGGGCTTCGCCCCACAGAACACCACAGTTTTAAAGGGGAACTACACTTTTTGGGAATTTTCACAATCATTATGAAAGACATGACGACGGATTGGTTTTTTAGTTTTTTTTGCATGCTAAATATTAAATACATGCAATCAAAAGTCAGCTTACAATGGAGCCTATGGGAGCCACTCTATTCTGTTAATAAAGCCCTTAAAAAAACACCCAAACACTTACATTGAGGTTTTATATACAAGTTGTAAGTATATATGTAATGTAGTAACGGGCACATTTATAATAACATTTCATATTTACGTATTTTGATCATTTTAAGCATAGGTGGCGCATACGTTTCAGAAACGCATCACAACGTTTGCTTTTTTTGTTCTTCATCTTTGACTATTCCTCACTGCAGACTTCATGAGAGCCAACAAACATAATAAAACGTCACTTAATGTGCAAGGTCTGCTGTCAATAGGATGGCGACTGCTAGGATGCTCATATATTCCCAATTAGATAAAGAATTACCATAATCCTCGCGAAAGAACGGGGTAAGGGTGGGGGGGACCAAGCTTCTCTTCCTGTCGTTCTCGCCATCTCCAGGTCCGAAAGTGCTGTCGAACTGTACCAATATGTCGGAATACGGCCTCAGACTTCTTCTGTCCAGGTGAGATGCATGATTTATGATCTACAATAAACTTCCAGGGAGCAAGGAACCGAGGAAGCACCTCGCCAGTCGATCGTGTCGAAATTGTACACAGGTTTGTAATCACAGCGCTGCTATAAATAGTTTGTCCACGTTAGCGCTTATAGTAACTATCACTAATATTTGGTGAATATTAAAATCACGAAATGATTATTGTTGTAGTATTTTAAATGGTTATTATTTGAATTTTATGGCCGAAATAGAGGAGCTCCCATTTCATAATGATTGTGAATTCCAAAAAAAAGTGCAGTACCCCTTTAACATGTAACATCCATCCATCCATCCATTTTTTACCGCTTGTCCCTTTCGGGGTCGCAGGGGGTGCTGGAGCCTATCTCAGCTGCAATCAGCGGAAGGCGGGGTACACCCCGGACAAGTCGCTACCTCATCGCAGGGCCAACACAGTTAGACAGACAACATTCACACTCAGATTCACACACTAGAGCCAATTTAGTGTTGCCAATCAACCTATCCCCAGGTGCATTTCTTTGGAGGTGGGAGGAAGCCGGAGTACCCAGAGGGAACATGCAAACTCCACACAGAAAGATCCCGAAAATTTTAAATTGAACTCAGGACCTTCGTATTGTGAGGCACATGCCATCGTGCTGCCCTAACGTGTACCATGTCTAGGAAAATTTACTTTTAGATTAAAATATTGTTTGAAAAACCATATACTAGAAAGTTCAACAAACAACTACAGTAGTTTTATGAATTAATGTAATTATGTTAAGGCAATGTTGCTGGTTTGCGTCGTATAACAATAGGAATTGTCAATTGTTGTTTATGTTACGCGAACATCTTTCAGTGATGGACCGGAGATCAGAGTTGACAGCAACCGATATGTATGTCTGTGTGTAAGACCCAGTGAGCAAAGGTAATGGTCGGTGGTCCAGTTTGTGGAGTCAGGAGATGGAACAAACTGCAACACGCCGGACACACCATCGGCAGCTTTTACATATTTTCATGATTAAATGTCCGCCGTTTTTTTTCCTCTGATTCGAACTCTGGCTGTGGACAATCACCACTTCAACCAGCGGCGTGGAGGCTCAAAACTAAAATTATGCTTGAAACTTAAAGCATGACAAAAAGCAGAGAGACGGATCCTATTTCAAAATACTTGGAAGTTGGGGTGCTCGTAAATTGAAGTACCACTGCATTGTATTCTAGCAGTTCTGGGTAAATTACGGCTCATTAAGATTTTCATACTGGCCCGCTGGACGTTCCCACATAATTATTTTTAAACCTTTAACATCAAAATTATTATGATGTGTTTTCAAATTACCGTAAGTCTTTAACTATAGAAAGTATTTCAATGGTTGGAATCTGCGCTTTTGAGTGATATGAGTTATTACAGTAATCTACTTCACAGCAGCTCAGACAAGGCACCAAGCATTGTGAGCTGGGTTTGTTTCCACTTAGTGTTTCCAGTGCAGCCAGCGTGAAACGCAGCTGTCAGAGACAGATGCGGAAGCAGATTTTTACAACAGATTTCTGCAGAAAAGTGATATTGTGTCAGATTGTATGTTTTTTTACCCTTTGGTTTCATATTTTGCCGTGTTTGTTGCATTTTTGTTGCGCTTCGCTTGATTGTTAAAGATGTCGATCGAGGAGGTGGTGTGATAAGTAAAAGAGGAGTGTTTTTAATATCAGTGTTTTATCGTTCATATTTAATATTTGAAATCCCACACTTTATTTTCATGTGTCTCATTGAGTAAAAACATTTACAATTCCATTCTGTTTTTTGAGATGGTTTGTCATAACGTTTGTAGCATTTAATCAGACTGAGTTTTTTTTGTTGTTCCTGAAACAAGGGCCCAAATCACACATACTGTACAGCAGATTTTTACAGCTATGTGCATGCGTGTACACATGTGTATGTGTGTGTGTATATATGTATGTATACGTGTAAATATGTATATTTGTGTGTATGTATGTATATGTGTGTGCATGTATGTTTATATAAATGTGTGTGTGTGTGTGTGTATGTATATATATATATATATATAATTAGTACTCCTCTCTGAGCTGCCACCTTACCGTTGTAGAGGAGTTTGCGTGTCCCAATGATCCTAGGAGCTATGTTGTCCGGGGGCTTTCATGCCCCCTGGTAGGGTCTCCCAAGACAAACAGGTCCTAGGTGAGGGATCAGACAAAGAGCAGCTCGAAGACTTCTATGGGAATGAAACAACAAAGACTCAGATTTCCCTCGCCCGGACGCGGGTCACCGGGGCCCCCCTCTGGAGCCAGGCCCGGAGTTGGGGCACGATGGCGAGCGCCTGGTGGCCGGACCTGTCCCCATGGGGCCCGGCCGGGCACAGCCCGAAGAGGCAACGTGGGTCACCCCTCCAATGGGTTCACCACTCATGGGAGGGGCCGTAGAGGTCGGGTGCATTGTGAGCTGGGCGGAAGCCGAAGGCAGGGCGGTCTGATCCTCGGCTACAGAAGCTAGCTCTTGGGACGTGGAACGTCACCTCGCTGGGGGGGAAGAAGCCTGAGCTAGTGCGCGAGGTAGAGAAGTTCCGGCTAGATATAGTCGGACTCACCTCGACGCACAGCAAGGGCTCTGGAACCAGTTCTCTCGAGAGGGGCTGGACTCTCTTCTACACTGGCGTTGCACGCAGTGAGAGGCGACGAGCTGGGGTGGCAATTCTTGTTTCCCCCCGGCTCAAAGCCTGCACGTTGGAGTTCAACCCGGTGGACGAGAGGGTAGACTCCCTCCGCCTTCGGGTGGGGGGACGGGTCCTGACTGTTGTTTGTGCTTACGCACCAAACAGCAGTTCAGAGTACCCACCCTTTTTGGATGCGCTCGAGGGAGTACTGGAAAGTGCTCCCCCGGGTGATTCCCTTGTCCTACTGGGTGACTTCAACGCTCATGTTGGCAACGACAGTGAAACCTGGAGAGGCGTGATTGGGAAGAATGGCCGCCCGGATCTGAACCCGAGTGGTGTTTTGTTTTTGGACTTTTGTGCTCGTCACAGATTGTCCATAACGAACACCATGTTCAAACATAAGGGTGTCCATATGTGCACTTGGCACCAGGACACCCTAGGCCGCAGTTCCATGATCGACTTTGTAGTTGTGTCATCAGATTTGCGGCCTCATGTTTTGGACACTCGGGTGAAGAGAGGGGCGGAGCTTTCTACCGATCACCACCTGGTGGTGAGTTGGCTGCGATGGTGGGGGAGGATGCCGGACAGACCTGGCAGGCCCAAACGCATTGTGAGGGTCTGCTGGGAACGTCTGGCAGAGTCTCCTGTCAGAGAGAGTTTCAATTCCCACCTCCGGAAGAACTTTGAACATGTCACGAGGGAGGTGCTGGACATTGAGTCCGAGTGGACCATGTTCCGCGCCTCTATTGTCGAGGCGGCTGATTGGAGCTGTGGCCGCAAGGTAGTTGGTGCCTGTCGTGGCGGTAATCCTAGAACCCGTTGGTGGACACCGGCGGTGAGGGATGCCGTCAAGCTGAAGAAGGAGTCCTATCGGGTTCTTTTGGCTCATAGGACTCCGGAGGCAGCGGACAGGTACCGACAGGCCAAGCGGTGTGCGGCTTCGGCGGTCGCGGAGGCAAAAACTCGGACATGGGAGGAGTTTGGAGAAGCCATGGAAAACGACTTCCGGACGGCTTCGAAGCGATTCTGGACCACCATTCGCCGCCTCAGGAGGGTGAAGCAGTGCACTGTCAACACCGTGTATGGTGCGGATGGTGTTCTGCTGTCCTCGACTGCGGATGTTGTGGATCGGTGGAGGGAATACTTCGAAGTCCTCCTCAATCCCACCAACACGTCTTCCTATGAGGAAGCAGTGCCTGGGGAATCTGTGGTGGGCTCTCCTATTTCTGGGGCTGAGGTTGCTGAGGTAGTTAAAAAGCTCCTCGGTGGCAAGGCCCCGGAGGTAGATGAGATCCGCCCGGAGTTCCTTAAGGCTCTGGATGCTGTGGGGCTGTCTTGGTTGACAAGACTCTGCAGCATCGCGTGGACATCGGGGGCGGTACCTCTGGATTGGCAGACCGGGGTGATGGTTCCTCTCTTTAAGAAGGGGAACCGGAGGGTGTGTTCCAACTATCGTGGGATCACACTCCTCAGCCTTCCCGGTAAGGTTTATTCGGGTGTACTGGAGAGGAGGCTACGCTGGATAGTCGAACCTCGGATTCAGGAGGAACAGTGTGGTTTTCGTCCTGGTCGTGGAACTGTGGACCAGCTCTATACTCTCGGCAGGATCCTTGAGGGTGCATGGGAGTTTGCCCAACCAGTCTACATGTGCTTTGTGGACTTGGAGAAGGCATTCGACCGTGTCCCTCGGGAGGTCCTGTGGGGAGTGCTCATAGAGTATGGGGTATCGGACTGTCTGATTGTGGCGGTCCGCTCCCTGTACGATCAGTGTCAGAGCTTGGTCCGCATTGCCGGCAGTAAGTCGGACACGTTTCCAGTGAGGGTTGGACTCCGCCAAGGCTGCCCTTTGTCACCGATTCTGTTCGTAACTTTTATGGACAGAATTTCTAGGCGCAGTGAAGGCGCTGAGGGGATCCGGTTTGGTGGCTGCAGGATTAGGTCTCTGCTTTTTGCGGATGATGTGGTCCTGATGGCTTCATCCGGCCAGGATCTTCAGCTCTCGCTGGATCGGTTCGCAGCCGAGTGTGAAGCGACTGGGATGAAAATCAGCACCTCCAAGTCCGAGTCCATGGTTCTCGCCCGGAAAAGGGTGGAGTGCCATCTCCGGGTTGGGGAGGAGACTCTGCCCCAAGTGGAGGAGTTCAAGTACCTAGGAGTCTTGTTCACGAGTGGGGGAAGAGTGGATCGTGAGGTCGACAGGCGGATCGGTGCGGCGTCTTCAGTAATGCGGACGCTGTATCGATCCGTTGTGGTGAAGAAGGAGCTGAGCCGGAAGGCAAAGCTCTCAATTTACCGGTCGTTCTACGTTCCCATCCTCACCTATGGTCATGAGCTTTGGGTTATGACCGAAAGGACAAGATCACGGGTACAGGCGGCCGAAATGAGTTTCCTACGCCGGGTGGCGGGGCTCTCCCTTAGAGATAGGGTGAGAAGCTCTGCCATCCGGGGGGAGCTCAAAGTAAAGCCGCTGCTCCTCCACATCGAGAGGAGCCAGATGAGGTGGTTCGGGCATCTGGTCAGGATGCCACCCGAACGCCTCCCTCGGGAGGTGTTTAGGGCACGTCCAACCGGTAGGAGGCCACGGGGAAGACCCAGGACTTGTTGGGAAGACTATGTCTCCCGGCTGGCCTGGGAACGCCTCGGGATCCCCCGGGAGGAGCTGGACGAAGTGGCTGGGGAGAGGAAAGTCTGGGCTTCCCTGCTTAGGCTGCTGCCCCCGCGACCCGACCTCGGATAAGCGGAAGAAGATGGATGGATGGATGGATATAATTAGTAGTGTGCATCTCTGCCTGAAATGACATAAAACGATTTGCTAACAATACATTTTAAAGCATTACGATTAGATGCGATACAGTTTGATGCGATTCGATGCAGATGGAATCTTTGCATTTAAAAAATATATATGTATCAGGTCAGAACAATGTCATTGTGTTAATTTTTTAAATAGACTCAGACAAAACACTTTTGGAAAAGCTGCCAGGTTTTCAGTGTAGAAATTCAAATACTTTTTCAAAGTGCCATTCTGCTGGTTCATTCTACTGTGCAGCTAGGTCTACTTAGTGGCCTAGTGGTTAATGTCCGCCCTGAGATCAGTAGGTTGTGAGTTCAAACCCCGGCCGAGTCATACCAAAGACTATAACAATGGGACCCATTACCTCCCTGCTTGGCACTCAGCATCAAGGGTTGGAATTGCGGGTTAAAATCACCAAAAATGATTCCCGGGTGCGGCACCGCTGCTGCCCACTGTTCCCCTCACCTCCCAGGGGATGGGTCAAATGCAGAGGACAAATTTCACCACACCTAGTGTGTGTGACAATCATTGGTACTTTAACTTTAACTTATCTTTGGCACAATGAACAGTGAAGGATATGATGTGATTACCTCACAAAGCTGTGGCTAAGTTGGGGCTGGAAGTCTTTCAAATCAGTTTCCTTGTCTTACCAGTTGGTAGCTCGGCTAGCATTAGCATCCCTAGCTCCTTCATCACCTGCTTAAAGGCCTACTGAAACCCACTACTACCGACCACGCAGTTTGATAGTTTATATATCAATGATGAAATCTTAACATTGCAACACATGCCAATACGCCCGGGTTAACTTATAAAGTGCAATTTTAAATTTCCCGCCACACTTCCGGTTGAAAACGTCTAGATATGATGACGTATGCGCGTGACGTCAATCGTTGATACAGAAGTATTCGGGCCCATTGAATCCAATACAAAAAAGCTCTGTTTTCATCCCAAAATTCCACAGTATTCTGGACATCTGTGTTGGTGAATCTTTTGCAATTTGTTTAATGAACAATGGAGACTGCAAAGAAGAAAGCGGTAGGTGCGATCGTTGTATTAGCGGCGGACTACAGCAACACAACCAGGAGGACTTTGAGATGGATAGCAGACGCGCTACCGTGAGTACAGCTTTGGCTTCCAAACATTTGATCGCTTGCCCGTACGTGCGTGGCGCTATGTGCATGTCACGTACGTAACTTTGGGGAAATATATGTTTCTTGCCGACTCTGATGGCGGCCGGGGTGTCGTCGAAAGCTACAACGCCCGCCGCCGTCTCGTAACTAAGTTAGCTTCGATGGCGTCGTTAGCAACAGCATTGTTAAGCTTCGCCAAGCTGGAAATTATTAACCGTGTATTTACATGTCCATGGTTTAATAGTATTGTTGATCTTCTGTCTATCCTTCCAGTCAGGGGTTTATTTCTTTTGTTTCTATCTGCATTTGAGCCCGATGCTATCACGTTAGCTCAGTAGCTAAAGAGCTTCGCCGATGTATTGTCGTGGAGATAAAAGTCACTGTGAATGCCCATTTTGCGTTCTCGACTCTCATTTTCAAGAGGATATAGTATCCGAGGTGGTTTGAAATACAAATCCGTGATCCACAATAGAAAAAGGATAAAGTGTGGAATCCAATGAATCCTTGTGCCTAAGTTACGGTCAGAGCGAAAAAAGATGCGTCCTTCACTCTCACGTTCCTTATCCACGTATCTTTCATCCTCGCTCAAAGGAATGGGGTAATCGTCGCTTTCTCGGTCCGAATCTCTCTCGCTGCATTGTAAACAATGGGAAAATGTGAGGAATCCTTCCTCCTGTGACGTCACGCTACTTCCAGTATAGGCAAGGCTTTTTTTTATCAGCGACCAAAAGTTGCGAACTTTATCGTCGTTGTTCTCTACTAAATCCTTTCAGCAAAAATATGGCAATATCGCGAAATGATCAAGTATGACACGTAGAATGGATCTGCTATCCCTGTTTAAATAAATAAAAATCACTTCAGTAGGCCTTTAAGTGTCTCCATACCGTCACAACAGATGGGTGCTTTGATTAGTCGTGTTACCGCTACTTTATCGCTGCTTAATTCAGGGGTGAATTGTTTGTAAACTCTTTTGGTGCTGTCTGTTGCTCTGTTGTTGTCAGTCGCAAATGAGAACATTACTCTTGTATTACGTCATCACAGAAGTCTCGCAAAATTAGAGCGGCCATATTTTGTAGCACAGCTCCAACCAACCAATTTATGATTGTCCAACTGGACATCGACTGATCCATACTAGATATAGATCGATCCAGAGGCTCGCCAAACAGTGTACTCATATCTCTTAAGTCTAAATTGGTTTTCGATTTGTACCAATTAATTTTTATATCCCTAATATATATCTGTATTTTACACACCAGACCCAATACACATTGTTTTCTCTCAATGTGGCCCCCAAGTCAAAACAATTGCCCAGGCCTTTATTATAGAGACACCTTTTATTTATTTTCAGATTCGAAATGATGACACCAGCTCTTCCATCAATTTTCTCACAAGAGTAACCGGAATCGGGTAAGAAGCTACGATGTAACAGATAAAAATGACCTATTTTGTAGTTCATGTAACAAAATTCAGCAATGTCAAAATAATTTTCCTTCTTTAGACTTAGACTTTCCTCAAATAAGTACCCCACTGTAATAGATATCATGCTCCAATTAATCTTAATGTGTAACTTCCATTTAATCGCCTCACCTCATAAATAGACAACTCCTTTTTCCTTTCAGTAAAAAAAAAAAAAAATCAAACATGAGGCAACATCTGATACCCTCAAGTGCGTGCTATTTTTACCCCAACATATTTTAACATTGACTTGCAAATGGGGGAAAAAGGTCTACTAAGATAGCTAAGTTACAGAAAAATGTTGTGGAACAGATTTAGCCTTGAGATAGTGATATAGGCCATGATACAACATACAAATGTAAACACACTTGCTCATTCTACTGAATAGAAAAGTGTCTCTAAACTTTTGACTCGGACTGTTTGTATAATTGTTAAATTGTGGTAAAAATAATTGAAAACATTTGTACAAACAAAAGCAACCCTTACATCATAAATAGAAACCTGGTACTCTCCGCAGCTGAGTGAATAAAGGCCAATTACTGTATATGAGTATTATTCGCAGAAAACACAACAGCATTTTGTTCAGGAGAGAACACAAAATACAAATAACAGAAGAAATTAACGCATTAAAAAGATGGTTAGAAAAAAACAGACTATCTTTGAATCTCGGTAAGAGCTGACAAGAAAGTCACACACAACTACAAATAGACGGAGTAGATATTGAAAGAGTAAAGGAAAACCTTTTTTTTTTTAAATGTAATAATAGATGATCCAATAAATTGGAAACTTCATGTAAAAAAATATACAACAAAGTAGCAAGAAATAATCATATAATTAATAAAGCAGAATATGTTCTGGACCAAAAGTCACGCCATATTCTTGACAGCTCGCTAGTGTTACCATATCTGAGTTATTGTGCAGAAATATGGGGAAACAACTACAAAAGTACACTTCATTCACTAATCGTGTTACAAAAAAGGTCAATTTGGATAATACACAATGCTAGATATAGAGAACATACAAATCCTTCATTTATTGAATCAATAATATTGAAATACAATGAATTGGTGAATTTGCCAACAGCTACAATTATGTACAGAGAAAACGATAACCTGTTACCCAAAAATGTACAACAAATCTTCTCAAGGGAAGAAGAGAAATATAACTTTAGAGAACAATTTTACCTAAAACGTTTGTATTTACACACAACACTAAAGACTTAGCATATCAGTATGTGGAATTAAATTATGGAATGGATTAAGTAAAGAAGTGAAACAATGTACTGATATGATCCACTTTAAGAAACTCTTCAAACTACAAGTGTTTACAAAGTACAAAGAAGGAGAATACTGGTAAATGTCTGAACTTGGGTTTTAAAAAAAAAAGGAGATATCATTTATCTCATTAAGAGTGACTTACCTTGTTCTGAGGGAAACTGTTGTATTAACACTCCACCGATTGAAATGTGTACATACAGAGCACAGGGAGTGAACATATGTGCAAGTAATTGATATGAAGTGGAAAATATGTAGGATTAATAAGCACCGCTTCTTCCTACTCCTTTTTGGACACGTAATGAAAATTTTAAATTGTGATCACTATGTATGAAACTATATATGTTCAAATAAATCAAATCTGATTGAGCAAATACAGCAGATGTAACAATGTGCCTCTTCTCTGTGTGCACTTAGCCCAGCAGCTGCCAGGAAGTTTTTTGAAGAAGGCGTAAAGAGTCTTGAAGGTAATTTTGCAAAACACGACAATGTATCTCTGTCCAAGATCCACACAAATGTTTGTTTCTTTCGTTGTTCTATTTTTAGATTTGAAGAAGATTGAGCACAAGCTTAACCATCACCAGAAGATTGGACTCCAGTGGGTTTGTTGTCAAGTGGTACAATGTCTCATAGTTCCTGAACTCTTCTCACACATTACTCAAATCTACCTCATTCAGATATTTTGAAGACTTTGAGAAAAGGATTCCGCGAGCTGAAATGGAAAAGATGGAGGTGATGAAGGTTTCTTATAATTGTCACTAACAGGTTGTGTAAAACCTTTATGTTGTCCTTGTTTAGACACTTATTCTTGGAGAGTTGAGGAAGATTGATACAGTCTACATAGGGACAATATGTGGAAGTTACAGGAGAGGTAAACACAAGTTTCACTATACAATGACATTGCTGTTACTTCATTAATAATGAGACCCTGACTCCAAATGTTCAGGCGCTGCCTCCAGTGGTGATATTGATATCTTGCTGACCCACCCTGACTTCACCTCTCAGACTGAGAAGAAGCAAGTAAGTATCTATAAACAATATGTTGCCATTGAATTGAATGTAACCTGTATGTGTAAACCTGTTTTCCAGCCTAAGCTTCTCCATGCTGTGGTAGAACATTTGGAGTCTATTGGTTTTGTGACTGACACGCTATCCAAAGGGGACACCAAGTTCATGGTGAGGGCCCCGATGTACTCGCTGCATTTTGGCAATACTGATGCAGTTAGTTAGGAGAGTCAACATACATGCACACATAAAGCACGTGACAACAATCTACTGATTTGTGTGTTTCCAGGGTGTCTGCCAGCTGCAGCAAGGAGATGAAGATGAGGAAGAATACCTTCACAGGCGCATTGATATCAGGTGCAATGTTTTATATATTTCTGTATTTTTATTTTTTCAAACCAAATGTGTTTTATGGTAATACGTCACTCCGCCCGCTACCTGTAGGTTAATCCCAAAGGACCAGTACTACTGTGGTATTTTGTATTTCACTGGGAGTGATATCTTCAATAAAAACATGAGAACCCATGCTTTGGAGAAGGGCTTCACACTCAACGAGTACACCATAAGACCACTTGGGGTCACTGGTGAGTAGCATGTCAAAAATAATCAACAAAGGGCACTTTCTAGGCTCCAAACAATTTTTTTATTTTATTTTAAAAAGACTTGGATAACATGCAAACTTTGTAGAAACAAATAAAAAATACATTTTAAATAGGTGGCGTGGCGAAGTTGGTAGAGTGGCCGTGCCAGCAATCGGAGGGTTGCTGGTTACTGGGGTTCAATCCCCACCTTCTACCATCCTAGTCACGTCCGTTGTGTCCTTGGGCAAGACACTTCACCCTTGCTCCTGATGGCTGCTGGTTAGCGCCTTGCATGGCAGCTCCCGCCATCAGTGTGTGAATGTGTGTGTGAATGGGTGAATGTGGAAATACTGTCAAAGCGCTTTGAGTACCTTGAAGGTAGAAAAGCGCTATACAAGTATAACCCATTTATCATTTATCATAAATAAGTTAATAGCCTGAACTTGGTTATATTTATGCTGTTAACACACATCTGTGATCGGTTCAATTGTCATTTGGACTGGAGGTCAGATCACTTTCATACCTTAATCAAACTGCACAGACATAAATCGGAACTGCAAAATAGGTCCAAAGGAAGGGTTTAAACAGCTCTGAAGTAGCATTTGAATTGTGCCCCAAAATGACCCCTTTAATGGGCTTCTGTAATCTCCATCATCTCGGTTTGCTGTTGAATTATCCTCATTTGTCTTTGTTGCTTTGTTGTAGGTGTGGCAGGGGAGCCTCTTTTGGTGGATAGTGAAAAAGACATCTTTGATTACATCCAATACAAATACAAGGAGCCGAAGGATCGAAGTGAATAAAGACAAAGAACGCTTTTAAGTCTTGAAACACATTTGCAACTGTGTGACTGTGGTATGGCCTGCATGAGCGAAGTGCACTTGAGGGCATTTTTTTGTTATAGGTATTGTACAGTATTTTTGTTATCTATCAAGTTTTTTCATCAAAAGTCTTGGTGTGCACTTCCAAGGATGATTTATAATTGTATTTTAACAGGATTGCCAAGACACTACTACAACCTGTAACTCGCCAGTCTTGATGTAGTCTTGCCCTTGTCTGGCTTAGTAGTAATAAGTCATTTTAAACTGGAAATCATTGAGAATATTGAATACATTGGAGATGAGTTACAAAGGAATGTGTATCCGAGTTTTCTGTGTTTATTATATATAATATATATATATATATACACTACCGTTCAAAAGTTTGGGGTCACATTGAAATGTCCTTACTTTTTAAGGAAAAGCACTGTACTTTTCAATGAAGATAACTAACTAGTCTTAACTTTAAAGAAATACACTCTATACATTGCTAATGTGGTAAATGACTATTCTAGCTGCAAATGTCTGGTTTTTGGTGCAATATCTACATAGGTGTATAGAGGCCCATTTCCAGCAACTATCACTCCAGTGTTCTAATGGTACAATGTGTTTGCTCATTGGCTCAGAAGGCTAATTGATGATTAGAAAACCCTTGTGCAATCATGTTCACACATCTGAAAACAGTTTAACTCGTTACAGAAGCAACAAAACTGACTTTCCTTTGAGCAGATCGAGTTTCTGGAGCATCACATTTGTGGGGTCAATTAAACGCTCAAAATGGCCCGAAAAAGAGAACTTTCATCTGAAACTCGACAGTCTATTCTTGTTCTTAGAAATGAAGGCTATTCCACAAAATTGTTTGGGTGACCCCAAACTTTTGAACGGTAGTGTACATACACATTAATATATATATATATATATATATATATATATATATATATATATATATATATATATATATATATATATATATATATATATATATATATATATATATGCATATGTGTGTGTGTGTGTATATATATGTATGTATATATATATATATTTTTTAAATATATATTTGTGTCCTTGCCCTGATGTGGGATCTGAACCGAGGATGTCGTTGTGGCTTGCGCAGCCCTTTGAGACACTTATTTAGGGCTATATAAATAAACATTGATTGAGTGTGTACAATGGGAAATAAGACAGTTCTTTGACACAGATTTGTGAATGAGGTGTATTTGTTTAGTCAGAATATTTCACTGTAAAGACAATGTAACAAGTGTTTAGTTAGTTTATTATTAAGGAAATTGGTTCTGAATGGCATGATTCTGCAAAAGTAGAATGTATTTGAATTCAGGAACTCCTGAATAACAAATAAAGACTTTCTGGGGGGGAAAAATGACATTGCCTCATGATTGTATACAAGGAACGGAAGTGGTGACACAAGAAACTGAATATAATTCTAAATCCTATTTCATTTAAGGGTTGAAAAGATCAGACATCAAAGACGATTTATTAAGGTTTACAGTGCTTAAAAAAGATAAATGACATAGGTTCAGAAAAGTTTAATCATGAAGCGGTATTTATCCCACCTAATTATATTTCTATAAACCCAAAAATGCAAATTTTTTAAGTAAAAGCTTCATTTTTCAACCCCTGTAAAACAGTTGAATCAGTCACTTTCTTAGTGCTCACTGTTTCCATGGCAACGACAGTCTCGCAAAGCATCATGGTCCGACATAAAATGCGGGCGGAAACACCGGTGAGATTGTCCCTGGTCGGCCAATCACATCTCCGGGTACGCTGACATCAGCCAATAAGGCACGGCGTGGCGTCCGCGCACTAAGGCTACACACCCACATTGACTCTCGTGTTCGCCACTTTTGGGATCCTGCAGGCAGAAGGTCTCCTCGGTGTCAAGATATCCAAACACCACCAAAACAAGCAACAAGTAGGTTCGTTTGGGCATTTTGAATGCAATATTTTTTTTTTTAACGAATTATACAAATTTTTTAAAAAGCGATACCTGTGCGTTTTGTGAAATGGTAACCACAATAGCTCGATGCTATGGTCAATGTTAGCATGTACTGTACTAACTTCACATATGTCCGTGTGTTATTAGTGTAAATGTAACATTTTCAAGCAAGCCATTTGATACAGTAGCATTATGTACGTAATTGACTACGTAGCGTCAACAAGGTCAGCTGCGTCAAGTATTTTCTTTGTGGGTTTTTTTTTTTTTTGTGCGAAAATCTTTAATGACTCGTATCCATAGAAACAAGTAAGCGCGCGCGCGCATCCACTCAGCCTTGCCACTGATGGAAGTTGTTATGCAACACAAGTCCACACATCCCCATGCCAGTCAATTATATAACCACTAACTTAATTGGTGACAAAAGTAAATGCATTTAATAATCAAAGCTGTTAGTCACTAGTCTTGTCCATTTTTTTTTTTAAATTTGTCTCCCAGGTCCACCATGT
The DNA here is from genome assembly GCF_033978785.1 of Entelurus aequoreus. Classification (NCBI taxonomy): domain Eukaryota; kingdom Metazoa; phylum Chordata; class Actinopteri; order Syngnathiformes; family Syngnathidae; genus Entelurus; species Entelurus aequoreus. Next base: position 35,686,016 of record NC_084747.1, read on the forward strand.
CTGACAGGAAGGCGGTGATCAAGAACGCTGACATGTCTGAGGACATGCAGCAGGATGCGGTGGAGTGTGCCACACAGGCCCTGGAGAAGTACAACATCGAGAAAGACATCGCCGCCTATATCAAGAAGGTGAGAAGTAGAAAGATACTCTTATTGCATGTTCACACTCCCAACCGTTTGACCATACATAGTCCTTGCAAAATGTGATAAAAAAGGCCTTTTTGTTGTCTGCATGTCTTCTTGTAGTCCAAAATGACACTTTCAACTTGACTCACTTGAAAGGAGTGTATGCAGACTGATTTTAATGGATACAAATATGTAGCTAAAAATAAAGCGGCTTTGTTCCCAAGCTACTTTTTTTTTTAAGGTACGCAGTAGCCTTTATGTAGACATGTATGGGGATTGTTTATAAATTGACCCAACACCCGCGTGTGAAGTACCACGTAAAGAATGATGGCGCTTTTCACACATCCAGTAGAATAGGCGCCGATCCCGTGGGTGCTTCGGGGCCCGAGCACCCACGTGGGATCGATGGCAACTTTCAATCTTTAAAATATTTTTTTGAAAAATCCATCTTGTAGTAGTTAATTTTGTGGCGAGTTTGGTTCGTTTTACAAAATAATAAAGCCACAAATCATATGGGATATTAACTCAGCTGAACGTCTATTTTTTTTTAATACAGCACCCACTGGCAGAATAACAGTTATTTTCCTCCTTCTAGGAGTTTGACAAGAAATACAACCCAACTTGGCATTGTATCGTTGGAAGGAACTTTGGCAGCTATGTGACTCACGAGACCAAACACTTCATCTACTTCTACTTGGGCCAGGTGGCCATTCTGCTCTTCAAGTCTGGATGAAGCACACACGAAACACGCATTGCTACTACTACTACTACTACTACATGTTACTGACTGATTTGACAAAGATCATTCCAAGGCAAGAGGCTGCTGCCTTTTTTCGTGCTTTCTACTTTTGTTCAGGACGATTAAAATAATGTGGCCATCTAAAACAGATCAAACACCCTGTATTTATTTTTGTCTGTTATATTGAAATGTCTTTTTTAATTAAAACATGGCTATAAAGCTTTTTGGATCCTATAATTATTCATTACTATACTGCAGTTCTCAAATAGGGGACATGTACGCAGTTCTATGCCAGGGGCGTGTGATCTCGGGTACTTTTTTTTTTTAACTACTTCTATGCCAGGGGCGTGTGATCTCGGGTACTTTTTTTTTTTTTTAACTACAAGTATGACAAAGCGCACATATGGCTCATAGACTGTGAGATGAGGAAAAGTGTTAAGGATACAACAGGCTCCTTTCCACTAAAAATTCAAAAATGTTAGGTTCCTGTATAAGAGTGTGGTTTGGTATTTCCACCGCATTTCAGTTCATGGTAGTTTATACAAATCAGGCTGATTGATGTATGGAGTGGCTTACTATATATTTCTATACCGATACCATGTAAATAAACAAATTAGGTCACATTATTTTACTAAAAATAGAAATACAAAGCAATAATACACCAAATGAATGATTTATGAAAGTGTACCAAATTCTTCATAAAAAGTCAGGCTTTTTGTCCGCGACGTCTGTCAGTAAATTAATTCATGAGGGTTAGGCGATTCCTTGTCCATGTCAGATGTAAATGTCAGGGTTTATCTCACACCGACAAAACAAACCGCGTTGGCTTGAGGCTGATATATAACTCCTTTTACATGTAAAATAGTTAACATTTGATGTTATTTACACTCATCTGCCTCCTTTTTCCCCCCACATTTTAAGGAGTCCACGCATTTCTCATCAAAATGTTTTGTAAGAATAAAACTATAGTTTTAAGACTACGGCTGAGTAAAACACTACCACTGATTAGCGTTCTTCAGCGCACAAAATTTCCCACATTTCAAAAGCGCCAAGTTGTTGGTGGAAACAAGGGCCAACTTCATTTATCCAGGTAAGTTCCTGAAAAATTCCTGCAGTGGAAATGGGTCTGTTATGTAGAGGTGTACTTGCTACAATTTTATAGACAAATTGCCTCTAGTTGGGGGGAGGGGGGGGTGCAACAAAATATAAATTCTAGTAAGGGACAAGCAGTAGAAAATAGATGACAATAGGTGTGTAAGATTTGAGTTTATTGACATTTAGAAAACCAGTTTGTGTGGAAAGACCCCATTAGTCAAAGAGAAGGAGCCATGCAGGTATCCTTTCAGCTGAGGAACCTTCTTGATAAGAGGCAGGAGTTGTGAGTCTACAGCCTTCTGGTCCTCCTTCCTCTGCTCTGTCACCAGGTATTTCTACACAATAAATATATAATGTTGAAGCTGCTATTTCACAAGGCACCAAAAACATTTCAGAGCATGTTTATTTACCTCCTTTTCTGTGTCAAAGATCTCGCCCTCCTGGTGGCGGGGCTTTCTCAGTTTCTTCTTCTTGAAGTAGACATCTTTGAGAGTCTTGGGGAGCTTCATGCTAGAGATGTCAATTTTGGTGGTGGTGGCAATGACAAACTTCTGGTGAGCTCTGCGCAGGGGGACTCTATTCAAAGTATGAGGGCCTACAAGAAAGATAGTCTTAGCATCTGAATGTATAATGAATAATGCAGTTATATTTGAGCACTAACCAGTGACAAGTAGGAAACCGCTTGCAAGCTGCTTCAGGAAGACTACACGCTAGAAAAAGCACAAATCATAGGATTATAGGATACATCCAAATGACAAAGAACATTTGGAAAAACTTGCATTCTCCAATCACTTCTTTGTAGCAGAAAACAAATCTTGTTCAAATTTTACAGACCTGTGCTTGTCAGTCTCGTGTGTACCAAATTTAATTCTGATTTTATTTCAACACTAAAGCTACAGTGGCTATACCAGGGGTCGGGAACCTTTTTGGCTGAGAGCCATGAAAGCCAAATATTTTAAAATGTATTTCCGTGAGAGCCATATAATATTTTTTAACACTGAATACAACTAAATGCATGCATTTTTAGAGTATAAGTCTCCTATTCTTTTTAATAACATTGTTATTCTGAAGCTAACCAATAATAGATAAAATACTTCTTACCATTAATGCGACTTCTTGAACAAGTGCGGTAGAAAACGGACGGATGGATTAAATGCATGAGAATGTTTTATATTTTGAACGTTATTTTTAACACTGATTACCAGCGTAATTATTCATTACTTATCGTGTTAAAAACATGACCGTCGAAAAGACATAATTTGATCACCGAAACAGTGCTGCTGAAACCGGATGTTGTGATGTCGCACAGGGTTGTCTGGATTGGAGGCACCGATGTCCGCGATGTGGACGTACTTGAATGCATCCGGAATATACCTGCGGAAAGCAGTCTTCAAAATTTAAGATATTAGTGGCTTTTAATGAGACAAAAGCTTTGAGCAGCGCGAAGCAAGCGTGATGTCAGGCTTGTGCAGCTCGCTCTTCGTCATGAACATAGAGCGACAGAAGTAGAGTCACTAAACACGAAAAGATGCTAGATTTGTTGCCAGTCGTTTGTAATAAAGAAAGTGTAACTAAAAGGATTAGAGAAACCTATTGAAATTAAATTCTCATAGTACATTGTACAATAAGCAATAATTGAAAAATGGAGAAACAAAGTGATGTAAGAAAAATATATGTTAATAGTATAATAGATGCATGTTTACTTTTGTCTTTTAATAGAAAATATATGCGACCCGAAAGGGACAAGCAGTAGAAAATGGATTGATATGCATCATGGCAAATAATAGAGTTTTATAGTCATTATTACAGTGAACAGGTTAAAAAATTAAAAGACATGACACATGAGGACATGACGGACACATTGTGCTCACTCAGGCCTGGTTAATGCTGCTATATAATATAACATAATAAATAATAGGATGACTTCATATTGACCACACCTCCAATCTAGAGAAAACCCTGCAGTTGGTAGAGTGCAATTAACTGTAGCTAAATTGTGCTGGAAAAGACTAAAACTTTAGAATAAAAGATAATCATCAAAGCTCTAATATACCTAAGTGACTAGTGGCCATTTGCACCACAAAGTATTACATTTCATAACCGTACACTTTCACGGATGCCCATAAATCAGTGGTTCTTAACTTAGGTTCGATCGAACCCTAGGGGTTCGGTGAGTCGGGCTCAGGGGTTCGGCGGAGGTCAAGACACACCCAACTCATCGTGTAAATAAAAACGTCTCCCTATCGGCGTATTACGGATACGGCAACAGCAGAAGTCACATTGATTAGTGTAATTTGTTGTGAGTTTATGCACTGTGTTGGTTTTGTTCTTTGAACAAGGTGATGTTCATGCACGGTTCATTTTGTGCACCAGTAATAAAACATGGTAACACTTTAGTATGGGGAACATATTCACCATTAATTAGTTGCTTATTAACATGCAAATTAGTAACATATTGGCTCTTAACTAGTCATTATTAAGTACTTATTAATGCTTTAAACGGCATGGCCTTATTATAACCCTAACCAAATAACTCTAAATTAAGTCTTTGTTTCTTAGAATATGTTCCCCTAGTGTCCAAAAAACTCTAAATTAAGTCTTTGTTACTTAGAATATGTTCCCCTAGTGCGGGGGTCGGCAACCCGCGGCTCTAGAGCCGCATGCGGCTCTTTAGCGCCGCTCGCGGCTCTTTAGCGCCGCTCTAGTGGCTCTCTGGAGCTTTTTCCAAAATGTATGAAAACTGGAAAAAGATGAGGGGGAAAAAAATATATTTTGTGTTTTAGTATGGTTTCTGTAGAGGACAAACATGACACAAACCTCCCTAATTGTTATAAAGCACACTGTTTATATTAAACATGCTTCACTGATTAAAATATTTGGCGAGTGCCGTTTTGTCCTACTAATTTTGGCGGTCCTTGAACTCACTGTAGTTTGTTTACATATATAACTTTCTCCGACTTCCTAAGACGTGTTTTATGCCACTTCTTTTTCTGTCTCATTTTGTTGAGGTTATTGACTTGTGTGGAGTGCTAATCAGACATATTTGGTCACTGCATGACTGCAAGCTAATCGATGCTAACATGCTATTTAGGCTAGCGATATGTACATATTGCATCATTATGCCTCATTTGTAGCTATATTTAAGGTCATTTGGGTTCCTTTAAGTCCTCTTAATTAAATTTATATCTCATGACACACTATCTGTATGTAATATGGCTTTTAATTTTTGCGGCTCCAGACAAATTTGTTTTTGTATTTTTGGTCCAATATGGCTCTTTCAACATTTTGGGTTGCCGACCCCTGCCCTAGTGTCTAAAAAAACTCTAAATTAAGTCTTTGTTACTTAGAATATGCTCCCCTAGTGTCCAAAAAAACTCTAAATTAAGTCTTTGTTACTTAGAATATGTTCCCCATACTAAAGTGTTACCAAAAACATAACTTTGTCTTAAATTTGAAAAAAAAAATTTTTTTTTATTTTTCACTAAAGAAGGGTTCGGTGAATGTGCATATGAAACTGGTGGGGTTCGGTACCCCCAACAAGGTTAAGAACCACTGCCCTAAATTCAGATTTTATGACAGACCTGTGTGTGCAATTTTGCATTTGCACCAAGGAACATCTTTAAAGAATCCTACCTTTCCACGGTGGCGTCCTGTGAGCAAGATGAGGACAGTTCCGGGGGTGATGGAGGAGCGGAGTCTCCTCTTGTGCTGGCTGAAGGGCTTTTTGCCGTGACTCTTCAACTTGCGAGGGACGTCTTCGGTGGGGTAGTAGCGGGGCTACGACAGACAACCACACGTCTATACAAACTCTTCTGGGTGGCATGTGACTACAGATTGTCTTGCATGTTTGCATTACCACACATGGACTGGGATTATTACCATTTTACGCAGCTTGACAACGCGGCTGCCTCCGTTTTTGTCACCACCGACCGTCTTCACAACTGTGGCTTGGGGCCTGGTTTTGATCTTCTTCTCGACCTGCAGAACATGCCAAGAGTGTAGTCCTCAGTCATCCAGCACAGATGGGTTTAATATTTATTTGCAGCATCCTCACCTTGGTCTCAGTGGTCTTGTACTTCCTCTTGTACATAGCACGGCGGGCATACATCGCCGAGCGGGAGTAACGACCGATTCCCCGGGCCAGGACCGGGTTACGGCTCCCGTGCTTCTTCTTGACTGCCTTTTTGTCTCCTTCTGCCATCTGTCAGGAGAAACACATGCGTGTCGTGAATCAATTCAAATCCATACACCGTTACGTGTACAAACGCGAGAGCCATGCTAGCTGGAATTGAGTGACGAGCTAACTTGGCCTCGCCACACGAAAGATAGCAAGAGGCTAGAAAGCGGTTACCATATTTAACTGGGGAAAAGTCAAAGATAGCAGCAAGGTGTGCAACACGCGAAGGTAAGTAAACAAATATTTGTACGACTAACCCTCAAATAATACTTCACTTGCTACACGTGTCTAGAACTCATTGCGCTAATGCTACAGCTAGCTGGCGGCCTCAAGCTGCCGATACATCTATTTATTGCCATCATCGGGACGTATCAGCGAGTAATACCCGCGTCTGATATATAACCCAAGCATATAAATTAGTTATGCCACCCTTTAAGAATGTAAAGGGTCTTCAATTACACCGATTACGTTAGATTTTATTCTCACAGAAACACAGAGGCAGGCAAGCCCTTACCTTTGCTATGAAAAAGAACGACTTCCGGGAAGTGACGCATTTACAGACGCAGCGTGATGACGTAGCGTCTGCGTTGTAGTGTCTAAAACATGAGGTTTTTTGGGATTTACACTGTATGAAAAACATTTGAAAATTAATTTTACCTTTGCAACCTCATCATACCATAGGCTAAGTTTTAGATTCATAAATATAATTTTCTCAATACCCGACCTGTTTTTTTGTGCCTTTAAAAAAAAATAGAACTTTACTTTAAAACGCTTTGTACATCTAACAACCAAAAAGCTGTGAAAACTATGATGCTGTGTTCCAAATTTGGATTATTTACGGAACTTGTGTGAGCCTAAATGGCTTTACATTTTGTTACATATATAGTTTTTGCATTCTATTTTAGTTAAGAGAGACAAGCAGTAGAAAATGGATGGATGGTTTGATTGATTGAATTGATTGCAACTTTTATTAGTAGATTGCACAGTACGGTACATATTCCGTACAATTGACCACTAAATGGTAACACCCGAATAAGTTTTTCAACTTGTTTAAGTCGGGGTCCACGTAAATCAATTCATGGTAGTCTAAAGCGTGCATTTTCTGTAATTTACAAGAATTGATCATAAAAAACAATGGGATTATATGATCCTTGCTGTTGGGGTCAAAGGTCATTATTAGGATTGCTTGTTTTTTTCCGAATAATCCAAGCTACAGATGGCATATACATGGTAAAGACTACAGTACTACTGTAAACAAAAGCAAAAATAAAAGAAAGTATTTTTAAAAAAAAGAGAGTTATTAACGAGGCATTAAACTGCTAATAAATACGATGTAAAATGTAGTTAACAATGAAAGCACTTCAATTAAAATGAGTTTAAAGTCATTATAAAAACCAATCGTGTTAACTCAAAGCGCTTACAAAACACACAGATCAGTCTTAAAGTTGGGGTACCTAAGTTATATTCTTTAACTAAAAAATCATAATAGCATCATACAGTATTTCTTAACAGTAATTATTTCAGAAAAAATTGTACGTCTGTATGGGGTGTGTGCCTTATAATTAAGTATTTTAGTAAATAAAACCCTGAATGACAAACTTTTTTAAAAATGTTTTTATCTATCTTTTAAACTTTATTTCAATAACAGAATAATACAGACATTGAACAATTCCAATAACGATAATCGAGTATTTCCATATATTAACGAGAAGTAACACACAAACATAAAGGAATAACAAATAACATACTATATATATATATATATACATATATATATATATATATATATATATATATATATATATATATATATATATATATATATATATATATATATATATATATATACATATACATATACATATATATATATATATATATATATATATACATATATATACATATATATATATATACATATACATATATATATATATATATATATATATATATATATATATATATATATATATATATATATATATATATATATATATATATATATATATGGGGGAGGCGGCAGAGAGAGCCTCTTGCTGGTTATGGAGCAGGAGAGACGAGATGAGCTGGAAGCCAGGAGGAGGAGATGGGCAGTGACTTGGCCACCACTGCTGGCCCACCAGCGGTAGGGTGTTATGGTTCAGGGTCGAAACACCCAATGACCGCTGGATACCATCTGATGATATCAAGTCCTCCTGGCCAAGGCTCTATTCACCTAAGGTGAATGAAGAGGAAAGCATCTCCGGGTGTAATGTAATTATATATATATATATATATATATGTATATGTATATATATATATATATATATATATATATAAATATATACTGTATATATATATATATATATATATATATATATATAAATATATACTGTATATATATATATATATATATATATATATATATATATATATATATATATATATATATATATATATATATATATATATATATACATATAAATATATATATATATATATATATATATATATATATATATATATACATATAAATATATACTGTGTATATATATATATATATATATATATATATATATATATATATATATATATATATATATATATATATATATATATATATATATATATATATATATATATATAGCATTCTATTTTAGTTACTTTATTGAGTTTACAACATCCTGGTGCTGTTTTGTACTATTTCTGTACTTGTTTTGATTATTATTATTTCTTTGCTTGTATGTAAATGTTGCATATTATAAGTAAAGGTTTATAAAAAAAAAACATTTATGTTTTTTTACTTATCCTGGACAATATTCATGACAAATTTGTGCTTTGTTTTAAAGTTATTATTATTATGTTATTATTGCTATGTTATTATTATTATTCCTTTGCTTGCATTTATAAAATGTTGCATATTATAAGTAAAGGTTTATAAAAAAAAAACATTTATGTTTTTTTCTTATCCTGGACCATATTCATGACAAATTTGTGCTCTGTTTTAAAGATGTGCTATTTGGATACACACAGTATGAGAACAAAATTGAAAAGGAATTTTACCTTTGCAATCATACTATACTATTGGCTAAGTTTCATTTTCATAAATGTAAGTTTCTCAATACTGGACCTGTCTTTTGTGCCTTTAAAAAGAATTGGAACTTTACTTTAAAACGCTTTCCACCCCTAAAAACCAAAAAGCTGTCAAAACTGTGGTATTTACGGAACTTGTGTGAGCTTATGACTTTACACATTGCTACACATATATATTTTGCATTCTACTGCAGTTGTTTTATTTAGTTTACAATGCTGTTTTGTACTGTTGTTGTTCATATGTTTATTTGTAAATGTTGATGATTATAAATAAAGATTTATAATTCAAAATAAAATACAATTATGGTTTGTCTTTTTGTTGTGTTGTTAATGCATATCTGATATAAAACATACATACATATACATATATTAAATACATATATGTGTTTTAAATGACTTACAAATCTATTTAAACGCTACATGTAAACGTTACCTATTTGTTCATCTTAATATAAGACAATCAGACAAAAACAACTTGACTATTGTTGGTATTGTATAATATAGAAAGTATGAAACAAAGTTGTCTGAAAACTATTTTAAGTCACAAACCCTGATCCTTATACAGTATAAAAAAAATACTGTTTTAAATTGCCAATATTTGTTGCATTTATATTATAAATATCTCAACAAATAAACACATAATCATTACAAAGAATCTCTTAGTGAATGACATTTCACATGTGCACGCACATGTAACAGACCCCCAGTGGAAATGAGAGACAAACCCTGGAAAAGAATATTCTGCATGTGGTGGACATAGACCATTTTCGGATCATCACTCTTTTTTTTGCTACAAATTCTGGGGCCCATGAAAAAAAATCGTACCCCCCCCCTTTCCTTTTAACAACACTCAGTAAATGTTTTTGAAGCTTTTCAGGTGGAATTTTTTCCCATTCTTCCTTGATGTACAGCTTAAGTTGTTCAACAGTCCGGGGTCTCCGTTGTGGTATTCTAGGCTTCATAATGCGCCACACATTTTCAATGGGAGACAGGTCTGGACTACAGGCAGGCCAGTCTAGTACCCACACTCTTGTACTATGAAGCCACATTGTTGTAACACATGGCTTGGCATTGTCTTGCTGAAATAAGCAGGGGCGTCCATGATAACGTTGCTTGGATGGCAACATATGTTGCTCCAAAATCTGTATGTACCTTTCTGCATTAATGGTGCCTTCACAGATGTGTAAGTTACCCATGCCTTGGGCACTAATACACCCCCATACCATCACAGATGCTGGCTTTTGAATTTTGCGCCTATAACAATCCGGATGGTTCCTTTCTTCTTTGTTCCGGAGGACACGACGTCCACAGTTTCCAAAAACAATTTGAAATGTGGACTTGTCAGACTACAGAACACTTTTCCACTTTGCATCAGTCCATCTTAGATGAGCTCGGGCTCAGCGAAGCCGGCGACGTTTCTGGGTGTTGTTGATGAATGACTTTCGCTTTGCATTGTAGAGTTTTAACTTGCACTTACAGATGTTGCGACAAACTGTAGTTATTGACAGTGGTTTTCTGAAGTGTTCCTGAGCCCATGTGGTGATATCCTTTACACACTGATGTCGCTTTTTGATGCAGTACCGCCTGAAGGATCGAAGGTCACGGGCATTCATTGTTGGTTTTCAGCCTTGCTGCTTACGTGTAGTGATTTCTCCAGATTTTCTGGACCTTTTGATGATAGTACAGACCATAGATGGTGAAATTCCTAAATTCCTTGCAATAGTTGGTTGAGAAATGTTGTTTTTAAACAATTTGCTCACGCATTTGTTCACAAAGTGGTGACCCTCGCCCCATCCTTGTTTGTGAATAACTGAGCATTTCACGAAAGCTGCTTTGATACCCAATCATGGCACCCACCTGTTCCCAATTAGCCCGTTTACTTGTGTTTGATGAGCATTCCTTAACTTTCTCAGTCTTTTTTGCCACTTGTGCCAGCTTCTTTGAAACATGTTGCAGTCATCAAATTCCAAATGAGTTAATATTTGCAAAAAATAACAAAGTTTACCAGTTTGAACGTTATGTATATTGCCTTTGCAGTCTATTCAATTGAATATAGGTTGAAAAGGATTTGCAAATCATTGTATTCTGTTTTTATTTACGATTACGATTTACAGGGTGCCAACTTCGCAGGTTTTGGGTTTTGTATAAACAGGCCTACCCTTTTTATAAGAATGCTTACAGCTGTGAGTAATGGTGTTTATGATACATTATGCTACCAATTCAATCTATTTACAGTCACCACTCATATGCTGAAGAGCACATTCAATATAGACTTTATTTTTGATCGACAAGTTATATTGTCAATGTAATGTAAATTAGCAACACTTTCCACAAACTTTTTTTTTTTTGGCTCAATCAATGCAATGAGTAAGCTTTTAAAAACAATACAAAGCAGCCACAAACATTACATTCTTTATAAGGTAAAATGTTCTATATTTACATGATACCTGGAATGACACCCAAAGCGCATCACAATTATACGTCACATTCATCCATTCACACATTAATGGGTCGGAGGCTGTCATGCAAGTTGCTAACCACACCCCGTCGTGAGCAAGGGTGAAGTATCTTGTCATGACGGCCATGACTAGGATGGCGGAAGATGGAATCAAACCTGGAAACCTCAAGTTGCTGGCACGACTGCTCTACCATATGTGCCACACTGCCCCAGCTTAATATGAATGAAAATGTAAACTTTAAAGTTCATAAGACTCTAAGATAACTTACCTCTTAACCACAAGTTAACAACATTTTGAGGATTGATGCAACTTGTTATAAGTAAAAAAAAACAACACATATTTTCCAAAAATGTAATTTATTCAGAAAATCTTGCAAAAAAATCCAAAACATGATTTGTTCTGCTTGTGTAAGAGGTGTTTCAAAAAATAACAGATGGTTCCAATGACGGAGTGGTTTAAATACATGAAGGCAAACATGTTTCTATACACACGTGTGCAGTCACACACAAACTCATTCATTATTATGGATTTTCAAAATAAGGCAACAAAGGACTACGTTAGTTGAAATATACCATCATAACAAATTGTAATGACGACGCCGCTCAACATTAAAGCCGTCCTTATATTACTGTATGTAATATGTGAGTGTGTACATGTGTGAATGACATTCCTCTTCTTAGGCAGCAAAAACTCAGCACTTTTCAAGGATGATGGCGATACCTTGGCCGCCTCCGATGCAAGCCGATCCCACGGCGTACTTGCCGCCTCGTCGCCTGCCACGAAAAAACATCAATCATTCATAGCGGTAGAAAATAACTCCTGACGGCGGAGCATATTCTCATGACCCAGCTACCTGAGCTCGTGAACCAGGTGAGCGGTGATGCGAGCCCCTGACGCTCCGAGAGGATGTCCGATGGCAATAGCGCCGCCGTTTACGTTGCTTTTTTCCGGATCCAGTCCGAGGGCCTTGGCAACGGCCAAGTACTGTGGGGCAAACGCCTCATTCACCTGTGGACAATCGAAGGACAATTGCGTTTACTTTCTTATAGGTTATTTACCTAAAACACAAAGAGGACGCGGCGTACATTTTAAATGGCAGACAATTAAAGAGAGGCTGTTATGTCCAAAATGTAAGAAATTACCATATTGAACAACTTAATTGTCTGTTTGACCTAGGGCTAGGCGATATGGCCTTTTATTAATATATCGATATTTTTAGGCCATGTCACGATACACGATAGATATCTCGATATTTTGCCTTAGCCTTGAATGAACACTTGATACATATAATCACAGCAGTATGATGATTCTATGTGTCTACATTAAAACATTCTTCTTCATACTGCATTAATATATGCTCTTTTTAAACTTTCATGCAGAGAGGGAAATCACAACTAAGTCAATTGACCAAAACTGTATTTATTAAACAGTTATTAAGCAGTGGCACAAACATTCATGTAATTTCAAAACAGAAAGTGCAAGATTGTCAGAGACATTTTAAAACAAGCTATTAGTGCTCTTTTGTGCATGATGTCACTAAGATGACATATCAAAACACTAAATTCAAGTGCACTTTTTGTACAGAACGCCACTACAATATTTTAAAACAAATAAAGTGCACTTTTGTGCATGATGTCACACAAGATATTTCAATAACTGTCAAATAAAAAATAGCTGCATAATAGGAAATCAAATTGTGTATGTCCTTTGCTATGTGGTAGGTTCCTGCGGACGTTATCTCCTTCTTTTTTTGATAATTTTTTTCATACGGTGTTGATGTAGAAATGGAAGACGCCAGGCTCAATTGGGTCAGTGCTGGTTGCTTTGGCATTTTGTGGGTGTGGCACCGGCCGGAGATGTTGACATGTGGAGTTTCAAGCACTCCTTATTCTCTAGCGCGTGACTTTTTGTAGCAACGCTTTTGCCGCATACTTGACATATTACGGTTGTCTGTTGAACATCTTCCCGCTTGAAGCCAAACCACCGCCAGACGGTGGACACCGTGCTGTTTTTTTTGGGAATTAATTATTCTTCCTCCATTTGTTACCAGATTCGCACATTCTTTCTCTCGTATTACCAGTCGCACAGCTGCGCTTGCACCACTTGCCACAGCTAACATTACCCATGCTGCTACCTATCTTCTACCTCTCTGCTCTGCGAGATCGTATGACGTTGCACGCGCGACAGTATGTGACGTATGTAAGAAGGTGCGCTTGTTTTATTTTTATCTCTCTGTGAGAAGGAGAGACAATAAAGAGTGAAAAAAGCCTGTAGTGTAATGCCCGCAGCTAAAAGCAACCGCGTGAGAACGTATACTCCAATACTTTCGAAATAGTAATTTTCTACATCACCCAGAGACAAACCTACGATATATCGATTATATTCAATATATCGGCCAGCCCTAGTTTGACCACACGGTTATTTATTGATATTGTATTCATTTATTTACAGAAGCTTCCCTTACTGTACCCAAAATTAACTGAACCTTGACCTTAAAACCAAAGTGCACACCAAACCGTGACAATGGCGACCATTACACCCCTAGTAAAACGCAGGAGTTTCACACCAACATTTTAAAGCGCTTGTAGCGGTAGATTAATCTGCTGGATTTTGACTATTCATGATGCTTCAAAAGCAACTATTGCCATTTTATGGAGTTAATATAAAAATACATCTGAATGTTTTTGACCCATCGGCAGTAGGGTTGCGCAATATACACGGTATACGATATATAAATCTGGCCGACAATAGAGGTTTTAATATTCTAGCTGTGTCCTGCAAAATTGACAGCGACAAACGCAATGTAGCATTTGAGTCAGCGGCTAATGTCCCTCCACTGTGCGAAGCCACTTCCAAGTCAGCAATCCTCACCTCCATGGTGGAAAATAAACTACTTTTCTTACAAGTATCATCCCTGGAGGATGAGGAAAAGCTAAAGGTGTACCTCTACACACTGTAGGATGATATGCTACTGCAAGCTAGAGCGCTTGAATGTAAACAAAGGTAGGATGCAATGCAAATATCAGCAGTAAAGATACATATTATCAGTACTGTACACGGTGGATACTAGAGTGGTTAAATCAGTATTTTTTATTATAAAAAAAACAACCTTTTGTCGCTTTTGTTATTGTTTACAAACTCAGAAAATAAGTCCCGGACACAGGAGGGTTTTAAAGGCAAAAACCAAACATTTTATTTATATTGTTACACTGTCATCCTGTGTTTCAATTGTGAATAATTAAATTCATAATTTAATGATCTTAACAAATTCAAAGTATCAGTATCAGGATTAGTATGACCAATACTGCCCTTGTAACTACTTGTATTTGAGCGATACCCAAATTTTTAGTATTGCTCAAAACTAATGTAAAGCATTGAAACAACAGCAGAATAAGTGATTATTACATTTAACAGAAGTCTAGTTAGAGCCATGTTACTACTACAGGAAGTAAAGTAAATGAGCAAATAGACTGATAATAGCTATAACAAAATAATACAACTAAAAATGATGCAATATGTTACCGCATACATGAACAGCCATATTAGGAGCCTTTGTAACCTATTTTGGAATGGTTATATTGTCATTTCAAACCAAAAATAAAAAAATCCTGATATCCATCGTTATCACAGCTATACATATATGTCGCGATATAGATTTTAGGCCATATTGCCCATCCCTAATAGGCGGTATTTTTGTTTTTCTAGACCACACACCCAGCGACTAGAGGAGACTCTGTTTAAATGAATAGGAGGTACAATGTTTGTTGGTCTGCGCACTGGATTCTTCGTTAGGTACACCTGTATAATATTATCAGATGTTGTAAAAAAAATGCCTTAAAAAGACAATAAACAGCATCAGGTATTTTAAGGTCACAACATGTAACTGACCTCAACCAGGTCCATGTCACTTAGCGAGAGCCCAGCTTTTTTGAGAGCTTGAGTGACAGCTGGGACTGGGCCTGCAGGATTCAAAACAAATATATAAATATTAGTCAAATATAAATATTAACTCATGTTTTGCTCTATTCTTTACTAGGGAACTCACCGATTCCCATGATGCTCGGGTCGCAGCCCGACACATGATAGGCCACGATTCTTGCCAGTGGAGTGAACTTGTGTTGACGGAGTGCATCCTCACTGGCGATCACCACTGCAGCAGCACCGTCAGACACACCCTGAAGAGGAGCAAAACATTTAGGTACAAAGCGCTTTAATATTTTGTTTCAGTTTGAATAACATCTTTTAGAGGAGGACTGACTGAAGCGTTGGCAGGAGTAACCGTCCCTCCCTTTTTGAAGACCGTGGGCAGTTTGGCCATCTGCTCCATGGTGGTCTGAGGGCGAGGGTGTTCATCTTGAGCCATGGACACTTTGCCTTTCTTAGATTTTAAATCAACAGGAGCAATTTCTGCTGTGTAGTGACCAGCCTCTTGTGCTGACAGAGCACAAAAGATAACGAAGCATTAGGGCCACATGGAAAAAACAAGAAATGCCTTAAGAGAGAAAAAAAGCTAGGAGGTAAGTTGTAATAATACATTTTTGAAAACTGTATTGTTACTTGTAAGGTTTTACGAAAAAAATAGTAAAATGTAGAACATTTTTTATGTTCCAACTAGGGTTGTACGGTATACCGGTACCAATAAAGTACCGCGATAGTAATTGATTGAAATCGGTACCATTCTTTCATCTGCGGCGATGACTACAGAGCCAAGGCGCATCACGTTGAATGTATCAAAACGCACACACAAAGTGCATACAAGCTATAACATCTTGGAGAGGAAGAATGTAAAAAAACCCAGCAATTCTACTGGTTAATAGAGAGGGTGTGTGAAGCGCAGTATGGGGATATTTGAGCTTCAAAACTAACGATAATGGTGACGCTTTAAACAAGGAAGCGCTTTAAAACACGTCTCGCCAAATGTGGCGATTAGTATTACCACTTTTGCTTCAAACTTAGGTAAACATTTAAATAATAATCATTCAGATCTGCACAAGGAGTTATAAAGAGTGACAGGTAATAATGTAGTTGTTACACCTGTCCTGCTGTTCTGCTCCGGTGCAGACCGTCGTCAAGGAGCACAGGGCAGACGTACCCTTCAGGGTCGATGTTTTCATCGGAGGTGACCCTTCACTTTACAATGGGTCTGCTAAGCTCTGCTTTCCGGTCAGAATTTGAGGCTGCCGATTTGTGACATTCTGGTTGCTTTATTATTAGTTTTCCAGGACACAACCAGACCCATTAATTTTTCTACTGCGCAGTGCATTCTCTACCTCTCCCTTTTTTTTTACTCGCCCACTCACTCACTGACATCACTCAGACAACACGTTGCCATTCTCGCAAACACACATACACTACTCTCCTAAGTTAACCAGCTCCCCTGCTGTGCACATGTAGATACATAACGTGTAGATACGTAGATGCGCACACAGCTGCTTGGATTGATACCAAATATTAGTGGAGTTAGGACCGCCCATCTAACATCAACTAGTGCAAGTAAAATGACTGAATTTGGTAACAAATTGCTACAATTTGTGTTTTATCTTTAACCTGTGTGTGTTTTACCTGCTACATTGCTTATCTGTGTACATTTATCTATAGTTTAGATTTTCGCACTTACTAATAATTATATTTTTCTTAAAACACAGACCAGGATTGGCAACCATAAATCATTAATAATTTAATATCATGTTAATAAAGATTTTCTATTATATTCTAATCTAATTTTTGATTATGGAAAATTGTAAATAGTTATTTTAGTGCAACAAGAAAAACACAATGTGTTTAGGGACGGCGTGGCGAAGTTGGTAGAGTGGCCGTGCCAGCAGATTTTCGCACTTACTAATAATTATATTTTTCTTAAAACACAGACCAGGATTGGCAACCATAAATCATTAATAATTTAATATCATGTTAATAAAGATTTGCTATCATATTCTAATCTAATTTTTGATTATGGAAAATTGTAAATAGTTATTTTAGTGCAACAAGAAAAACACAATGTGTTTAGGGACGGCGTGGCGAAGTTGGTAGAGTGGCCGTGCCAGCAATCGGAGGGTTGCTGGTTACTGGGGTTCAATCCCCACCTTCTACCATCCTAGTCACGTCCGTTGTGTCCTTGGGCAAGACACTTCACCCTTGCTCCTGATGGCTGCTGGTTAGCGCCTTGCATGGCAGCTCCCGCCATCAGTGTGTGAATGTGTGTGTGAATGGGTGAATGTGGAAATACTGTCAAAGCGCTTTGAGTACCTAGAAGGTAGAAAAGCGCTATACAAGTATAACCCATTTATCATTTATTTATCATTAATGCCCTTTAATTGATATTTTAACCTTTTAAAATTGTTCTTTGAGTGCACTAGGAAAATTATGTTTATTGTATTGTAGGATTTTCTGTTAAAATAAAGCCAAAATAGAATTTTTTTCGTAGTTCCCTTTATTTGGAAAAGTGTTGAAAAGTGCGACATACATTTTGGTACCGGTACCAAATTATTGGTATCGGGACAACCCTAGTTCCAACAATAAAACTTTTCATTAGAAAAAAAGTCCTAGTATATAAATACAATCATATTGTTACGATAAAAACGTTTGTATTATGTAGAAAAATTAATGTACATCATCTTTAAATATTCTACAACAAAATATGATCAAAACTACATTATGGCTTCCTCTGTTGTATTAACAATTTTAAATAATATATTTTATAACTTAAAATAATCATATTAAATAAGAAATATATTTTATAAAACAGTTATTTTATTTTACTAGTTCATATTTTTCATTTTCGGGAACATTTTATCCTGCCAAAAAAAGCTTTAATATTAAGCAACAAAGTTGTAAGTTGTAATAAACAAAGTTGTATTATCTTTAGAAAAAAGTTATCTTTAAAAAGTCGTTTAAGAAGAAAAACATTTCCAGATTATTAAAAAAAAAGTTGCATGGTTGTAATATGAGGCAATAGTCAAGTCACAAGAAAAAAAAGTTGTGATATGAGAATTAAATTGTTAAAAATAGAAATGTTATGAAATATATACATTATAAAACTAATGTTAAGAGGAAACAATTGTAATATAGAAGCATATTACCACTAAATTCATCTTGTAATAGTACAACTTCAGTCTTGAATGATTATTTTAGTATTTATTGTATTCTATATAGTATTTTATTCCTCTTCAATAAGATACTCCTTACCTGCTTTCCACTTTTGCTGAGTGTGATAAGCGTAGTTGTCACATTCCTCTCTTGTGATTTGATATTTCTCTGCCAGATTTTCCGCTGTGATACCCATTGGGATTTTGATGTGCAGGTCAGTCAAACCCGCCCATAAAGTGTCCTCCAGCTGTCAATCACACCCAGGTAGGCTCAATAGAAAGTTACCTTTTTTTTTTAAGTGTACTAAGATGAGAAAGAAAATCAGACCTTGAGATCAAAACCAAACTTTGTACCAAATCGGATGTTGCGAACAGCGTAGGGCGCCTGGCTCATGCTCTCTGAACCACCACACATGACCACCTCAGACTCCTTCAAACAGATTTCCTATAAAACACAAAAAGGCATGTGAAGAACGTGTTGAAAAAGGACTTGCGTCTTAGGTGCACATTCTTTGTTGCCGTCTCACCTGAGCACCATTGATGATGGACTGGAAACCCGAGCCACACAGCCTATTGACAGTGAGAGCAGGCACTGGGACGGGAACGCCACACCTCAGACCAACATGGCGAGCGATGTAAGGGGCGTCAGCTGAACTCTAATAACGTTTATAGACCAATGTGAGATACATTATGAATATCATGATCTGATGAATGTCCCCTATCATGCAAAAGTGACATGTATAATACCGTATTTTTCGGACTATAAGTCGCTCCGGAGTATAAGTCGCCCCGGCCGAAAATGCATAATAAAGAAGGAAAAAAACATATATAAGTCGCACTGGAGTATAAGTCGCATTTTTTGGGGAAATTTATTTGATAAAACCCAACACCAAGAATAGACATTTGAAAGGCAATTTAAAATAAAAAAGAATAGTGACCAACAGGCTGAATAAGTGTACGTTATATGACGCATAAATAACCAACTGAGAACGTAACATATTATGGTAAGAGTCATTCAACTAACTATAACATATAGAACATGCTATACGTTTACCAAAATCTGTCACTCCTAATCGCTAAATCCCATGAAATCTTATATGTCTAGTCTCTTACGTGAATGAGCTAAATAATATTATTTGATATTTTACGGTAATGTGTTAATAATTTCACACATAAGTCGCTCCTGAGTATAAGTCGCACCCCCGGCCAAACTATGAAAAAAACTGCGACTTATAGTCCGAAAAATACGGTACTGTAAAACATGCCTTTAGGGTCTGTTCATTAACACAGAACGGTAGCAATCACCTTCCTCACTAGTTTGTTCCATTTTTTAACTTACGGGTTTTCATGATATCATTAAGAAAAAACTTCCCTCCTCATGGATCACCACTCACCCGCCCGTAGGCTTCGCTACACATCTTACACATATACAATTTGTTTTTCTTCAGCGAATAGGCTAACCTAGCATGATATTGCTGTTATAATGTGACTGTATTGTTAGCTCACATAGCTATGCTAATGTTTGTGTCTTCCTGCCCCACTCCTAAATGTTACATTGTCGTATGTAATATATGGCATCTATTATTTTGGACAAATGCAGAGTATTTGTAAAAAGTGGCTAAATAGCGCCAAAATAGTAGAATGTTATTATTTTAAATACCTGCATGACGTTGCCCATGATGACACTGTTTATGAGCTCGGGTGCCACACCTCCTGCAGCCAAGGCAGCTTTGGCTGCATGCTCAGCCAGGTCTGTTGCACTGTGGTCCTTCAGAACACCCCCATAGGTACCAAATGGAGTGCGCTTGGCTGCTACTACAAATACGCCTGTGAAGAGGACATTGGACAAGGCAATATGAATTATTTATAATTTGCATTAAAAAAAACCTGCATATCATAAATCAAGCACAGTTAAAGCAGAGGTGGAGGACAGGTCATGTTTGAGGTCGATGAAAGCCTTTTCAGCCTCTGTGGACCACTGGAGGGCGGCATTAGGGATACGGACCCCATAGCGATATCGACTGACCCTTATAGCGATAGCGACCCTACATTTTATGCAAATTATTCGATATGGGGAAAGCCACAAAATATGCTTATACATATTGACACAAATATAAGAAAAACACCAACCTTATGACGGATGCTTTTGCAATGGTAATTTGATCTTTCACAACACCTAGTGGCCACAATAATTCATTAAGTCAAGCTCATGGCGCAGAAAGTTGAATGATGCGGGCACGTTTGTTACTGGATACTTTTTGTCAGACTTCCATTTTGGAGACTTAGTATACGTAATAAGCAACTATAATTATTAGATATGCTTGAATGTGCTGTTTTGTAGCTGTTGTGTAGCTACTAGCTCATCGTAGCCTACAGCAGGGGAGTCCAAAGTTCAGCCCCATAGCCATGTTTTTAACAATTATCTTAATTATATCCCAACACCATCTACACGTGATATGCCTTAACCTGGTCTCACAATAATTGATTAAGTCAACTCATGGAGCAGAAAGTTGAATGATGCGGACACGTTTGTTACTGGATACTTTCTATCAGACTTCTGTATTGGAGACTTTGTGTACGTAATAATATGCCACATCGTGAGCTTGCCACCATATTTACACTTGTTATTGTTAACAAATTCACGTTTGCCTTCCTTTTCAACGTGATTATATATGACATAGTGAATGTGTTTGGTAGTTATAGCTACCTCTGTTAACACCATGACATCACTAATAACAAGTGGTTGCTCATCTACGTGGTTAAATTAGGTACAGTGGTGCTATAGTCCATACACGTCGTTCTTTTAAAAAATGAATTATAAAATTAAACACAAATATTGTAATGTCTACTTTATATTGTGGTTTAGTTTGTTTGATAAGACTATGACGC
The DNA here is from genome assembly GCF_033978785.1 of Entelurus aequoreus. NCBI lineage: Eukaryota > Metazoa > Chordata > Actinopteri > Syngnathiformes > Syngnathidae > Entelurus > Entelurus aequoreus. The sequence goes on from NC_084747.1 coordinate 35,707,657, forward strand.
TACATTATCACACGAACTGTCAAAATGTACTTTAAACCATAGCCTGGTTCTGCAATGCCGGTTTATTTGACTTTGATTTGAATTGAAAACGTATTTACTTACCTCTGAGGAGTGCCATGGTGACTATTACAAAGTGAAGGAATCAAACTTTTCACCTATTTTTTCTCCTGGAGCGTCAAACTCTCCTTGCGGGCATAAAAGACAAATGTTGTGTGCGACCTTTCCCCTCAATCCTGTGGTCGTCTATCTTTCTATTTGCATCGGATGATTCGCTACGAATGTTACCATAAAAATATGCAAATATACTATAGTATTTTAATATATTCATCAATAAATACAATTTCTTTTTTTTACAGCCCATAGGAAGATAAATACATTTCTTTTTTTTAAGTTCAAGCAAAATACACGAATGTGCTTCGGCGAAATGAAGCGCGACGCGAGTGTTTCATGAGTCATCAACCTGCGCCGCGTCTTTGCGCAGCGAAGTGATGCTAGCACATGTGAACCTAGCTCTATTTTTATAGTTTCACTAAATTAACAAACATGTCTGTCGCTGCATTTCGCTGTATTAGTATGATTTTATCCCGACAGACTGCTCCAAAAAGGTAGGTTTTTAAATAGGAGACGGGATTTGATGTAGCTTACAACATGCTAGCTACTAGCGTCTAAAGGTTATTCAATGGTCAAATAGATGTTTGTTTTTTCTTAATGTTTTGTGTTTTTGTGCGACTTTAGTTTTGTGTCAATAGAAAATGCAGGTGTTCAGAATCCTTGGTTTTCTGCAGCAATGACAATACGGACGTCTGCTCCTCTCAGGTAAGAGAATAATTTACTATTCTGACCCAGAGAACACTTAGTTAATATTCTGTTATATAAGGACAAGCGGTAGAAAATGGATGGATGGAGTTGTCATTCTTAATTAGCGTCTAAAAAAAACATTTGATAACGATTGGAATCATGCAGAAAATATATTTATGACAGAGTTTATTACATAAATATTTAATTTATAGGGGTGTAACGAATCATTTTAACAACGATTCAATTCGATTCAGAATTTGTGATTGGCAATACGATTCAGGGATGAAATCAATTCAGTAACTTTTTAGCAAAAAATAAATCAAGCAGTTTGACTGTGAAGTAAACACTGGTTAATGGACACTGCAGGTCACGTTTCTCTTATTCCTATTATTTCTTGAAAGGGAATTAGGTATAGATTAGTAATGGATACAAACAAGCAGCTTTTGCAATTGTGCCGTGGCTGAAAGTTTTTGTTTTGTAATTTATGATATTGTCTTAGACTTACACTTAGACACACTTTATTGATCCACAAGGGAAATTGTTCTTCCTTTTGTTCTGTCTTGCGGCATTTGCGTTTTTTATAACCTTTCTCGATCACGATCACCGTAGGTCATACTTGCCAACCTTGAGACCTCCGATTTCGGGAGGGGGGGGGGGGGGGGGGCGTGGTTTGGGCGGGGTCGTGGTTAAGAGGGGAGGAGTATATTTACAGCTAGAATTCACCAAGTCAAGTATTTCATATATATATATATATATATATATATATATATATATATATATATATATATATATATATATAT